>NC_134491.1:69284803-69466503 GCF_040206685.1 Ascaphus truei
CGTCTGTGGCTCTGGGGACAGTCAATTTTGTTGCATTTGTATACTACCTTGAGCAAGAAAACTACCTAACTTTTTGCCTCATCGTATTCACACTACAAATAATAGGAAAACTGCATGATACAATTGGAATCACAATATCATTTACTAATGATCTATTTAAATGGCTTTGTAGAGGACATCTGGCCAGATAAAATGTATTTTGAATTTCAGGCTGTTACACTTAGCTTAAGATTGAAGCTGACAGCCTTATACGATTACCACGATTTATGGGATCCATATCTTATGCACCAATGCACCTTGGACATCAAATGAGTTGGCAGAAATAACCATTAGTTTTACATCAGTCTATGAATCTGTAATTGTACCATTACATATATACCCTTGCAAAACAAGATGACATAGTTCATTAGATAGCACCCTAAGTATGTCGTTAGGTCCTAGATTACATTTGTTGATGATTATTACTAGCTCCTTTTGCATATGCATATGGTTGATGAATTTTAATTTAAGAATGATATACAGGAGCACTCACCTTCCTGCAGAACTACGAATATACAGTATTGGGTTGTAGCTCTGTATCATTTTTCGCTATTAAATTAGATGTCACATCTTTTTGCACGTGGGTAGGGACTGTCTAGCAAAGGATTCTGCAGTGATTCTAACAATGCCGGAATCAGGGGTGACTTATAATGCAATGTCCAAACAATCTGAATGGCTATTGTGTTAATGATTTAGTATTAATATTTACACAATAAACTACCCTGGATTATGCGAAGAGATTGAAACTAATAAGTAAAGGGTTCACTAAATTGTCAAGAACATTTTTGCAATTATATGGCTATCACAGTAGATTATTATATTTAAGAATGATTTATAATCTAATAAATATTCTTTGGAATTGGTGATGGCATGATGACCTCATCAAGTGCATAGTTCCAAAATGGTGTTTAGTGAAGAAGATAAGCACGTTATAAAGTGCTTGAGAAAGAGCAAGAATTATGGTCCAAAACTCTTATAAATAAATAAAATATTCCTAATATAGGATGGTCGCTAGTAGGACTGAAAAAATGAATTTCGTATCGTTCAGGAGTGGGAGCAGCTGGATCAACGCTTTATCTGTTATGCTATCAGACAGTGGGGTTCTCATCTTCAGACGTGTATTTTGGCAGAAGGAGTGCAGAAAAGGTCACGGAAAGAAACTCAGTCGAAGAAAAGAGTCTGAACTAAAATGCGATATACAAAAAAGTGATGTATTTCAATATTGTCCAAAAAAGGTAGACATCACAATATAATAATGAAACAAAATACAGATAATACAAACATGCAAAAAAGGGCTGACATATCCGAGAAATCAAGACAAAATCTATAATTATACATTATTTTCTTTTTTCAATAAACTTTAATAACCACTAGCATCAGGAACACTATATACTCATTGTAACAGGGTAAGCCTTTTTAACAACAGCTACAGCCAGCTAATGGTTAATTCCTGCCTGAAAGAAGGGAAGACTATTAACAGTTGAGTGTAGCAAGGGTTTAAAAGGCAGGAAATGGAAGTGTATCTCCCTTGTCTGAGTACAGACCACAGGTGTATGTCCTTGCTGTATAGGGACATCAGTGTGTGCTGACCAAATGTGATTGTCCTTGAGACATAGGGACACCAGATGTCTACATTGACGTCTATAGACGTGATACCATCACTGTCCTCTAGGTGCTGGTATAGGGCAGCTAGGGGACTTTTCAGCTCTCAAAACTTCAGCTATTCAGCCTTGTCTGACTTGACAAGGAAGTGTTTTAAAAGATTCAGGAAGCTGCCAGACTGAGTGACTGACACTGCTGTTCCCAGAGAAGGGCGACAGAGAAGAGAGTGACACAGAGGAGAGTTTATCTGAGCTCATGTGGGGCAGAGTTCCCCTAGGAAGGAAGGACGACAAACCGTGCTGAAGCGGGGATGTCTGGTGCTTGGCATTTGCAGAGGAGAGTTTCTCTGAGCTCACGTGAGTCCGAGTTCCCCTAGGAATGAAGGACGAGATTAAATCATACACATGTGCGGAAGCGGAGATGTCTGCTCCAAAGGACTAACAAATAAGCAAAATGCTTTATTATTGTGTGCAGAGACTGTAGACATTGTTGCCTATGCCACGGCATGTTTTGGGGGTGGGAACCAGCTTAGCTGGCCATCCAACTAGTGAGGGCGAAAGCTACAGTGTAGTTAGCTTTCCATAAAGGAAATAGGTGTTATTTTTATGTTTGTTTGGACTTAAAGGGATGATGGGCCTGTTGGTGTATGATTTAATCCATGTAAATAAACCCCATATACAGTACAGAGATACAGTGTTTCCTGACTTAAATTGGGACTAAAAGAGACTGCAACGTTATGTGGGCATCACATTGTATATGGACTTTCATACACTGGGCAAGCAGTTGGTGAAACTTCGGCTGAATAAAAGTCTACGTTATTTTTCCCAAAGCAAGTCTCCTGTCTTCACCTCTGCATGCATCATCTACAGTAGGTGTTAGAAGTGGGATGCTAAAAGTGTCCCTTGGATTTTTTGCAACTATTCCTGCAACAGCCTGTGGAACAGTAGTAAGACGGCAACAGAGACTGACCTACAAAATCATAGGAAAGCAAAGGAAAAATATTGATACGATAGAGCCTCGTGTGGTCAACATAAAAAATACACCAGAATAAACGTTGAAAACTTGGAAAGAGTGGTGTGTGCAGTGAAAGTGTAGAAATTTCAAGGAATGATGGGAGAACTCACTGCTTCTGATGCATCAAAGTCTGCCAAGGTAATGCAAAGAGAAAGAAAAAAGAGAGGTCAGCTTACCGTGGAAGTTGCAGAAATGTTTAAAGATGAGTCTGTAATGTCAGGAAATCACACGTCAGATGGGAGCCGAGATGTTCTGCAGCCTAGCATGATTGGTGAAATCATCCCAGAAATGGCGGCAAAGGAAAAGGGTGAGCCAAAGAGAGACTATACCTTAAACCAATCTAAAGATGCATTAGCTCATGCACTCCAATCTGCTAGGCAAGATTATGATTGCCTCCGGGAACAATTTGAAAAGGAGCAAGAAGCTAAAGTTGAGGTACAGAGGTGTTTATTCACACCTTACCTTGAGTGTGAAACTTTGGAGAAGACAGTGTGTCTCTTCCGTAGTGAACTTGAGTACATGATGACTAATGACTGATGACTGATGACTGATCTGGAGATAGCAAATGCTACTGTTACTGCCATGGACGAGAAGCAGACACATTCTGACAAAATTATTGCTGACTGAAAGCAGACATATGAGGAGGCTCAGGGGGAGCTAGAAGTCTCTCAGGAGTTCTGCAGTTTTAGCACAGAGCTGGAAGTCTCTCAGCAGGAGGCCCACGGTCTCAACACAGATGTGTGTACATGGAAAGATGACTATGAAAAGGTCCTGAGTGGTTTAGAGACTATTAAAAGAGATAACAAAAATCTGAAAGAGCAGTTTTCAGATTTGACATGTCAGTGAAGGAAATAAATGCTCTATGAAGAAGAAAAGGTGAAGAAACAAGTGGAACAAGAAAACTTAGAAGTGCAGCTAGCACTGGAAGAAGCATAGGGTGCTCTGGAGCAGGAAAGACCAAATCTCTCTGTCTTCAGTTAGAATTTTCTCAGATCAGGGTTGAATCTAAAAGAGAGAAGAGAATCATTCTGACACTTCAGAAATACTGCAGAGCTTATATCCAAGGAAGAAAGGAGGGAAAAAGCTATATGCATAAATGCTCTGTATCTGTCGTCATACAAGCTGCCTATAGAGGGATGAAAGCTCGTCAGCTTTAGCGCCAGTCAAACAGCCTGCATTTTTCAGCCGGCAATGAAGGAAGGAGTATGGACATTTGAAGCAATGTGTGATTACACTCCAGTCAAATGTTAGGAAGTATCAGCAGCAAAGACCCTACACTAACGTGAAGAAAGCTGCTGGTGTGATTCAATCCAGATATACAGTAGGTCCTCTGTCATAACCAAGCATGCTGTGCATTCTATAAGTGCATCTACAATGCTGCTACTCGGCTACAGACTGTTTTCCACAGAATGCAAAGCAGAAGAACCAAGGTTGACGTGCTGCTGCTGAAGGAGACAGAGCCAGAGCCAGAGCCAGATGCAGATAGTCTTGCCAGTGATGTTGAGAAGGAGATGCATGGAAAAACTGGTCGCCAGGCAAGTAAAAGAAAGTCCTCCACAGGGTTGAGGATGCTATTTGCATCATGGAAAAACAGACGTTCTAAAAACTAGAGCAAAAGAAGCGTGCAGAGCCAGAGCAAGTAGTTGAAGAGACACTGTTCAAGTGCAAATGTTATGAAGGAGTTTATCACCGGTTTTCTTTTCAACCATGAGAGAGACGCATAAAAGGGAAGGGATCAAAACGGCGCGTGATTCCACTTGTGACTCCAGGACACATGAAATTATAAGGAAAAAAAAGGAACCACAATCAGGGGTGGTTAAAATACAGTGAAATATGCAAGGTTAATCTTAATAGGAAATACACTCACATTAATCAGTAATTCTTCAGTAAGGATAAGGGAGACTTCCTGATGATACCTCAAATTGGAGAAAAAAGGGAAATATAGTGTAACGCCGTTTTATTAACAAATAAGTAAAAAAGAGATTAAAAACTCACAAACAGCCAACAATATATGGTAATGAGAAGGAGTGCATCCAGACTCCACAAGCCGTCCTCCAGAGTCCCTGGCTGTCGGTGTGGGTTCTGCTCCAGCAATCACGAGGGTTTTCTGCAAAGATATGTCAGCAACGGGGGTCTTCTGGTACTTGTGCACAGACCAGGTTTCTCCCTTTGCTGTCCTCCTTGCCGCAGCTCCCGCTTTCACCTCTTGCGCATGCGCGTCAGTCGCAGTGCTGTCTCCAAGCCGGATGAAGCTCCAACTTCTCAGTATGGTGGCCTGTGATGCCCAAAGTTTGTCAGATGCGTTTTGATTGTCACTGAAGAAGCTATTGGCGAAACGCATCTGAAACTTTGTCCTGTAGTCACAAGTGGAATCACGCGCCGGAGGATCCCTTCCCTTTTATGATTGTTACCTATAGAGGTTGGTGAATCACCTCTAAGAAACTCTGGCAGCAGGACTCCATTTTGTGTGGGACTGAATGTTATCATTACCTTAATACGGTTGGCGCAACTATTCCTTTTCCCTTTACATGAGAGAGAGACGTTCCTCTAAATAAATTAAGGAGACTTGGCTGTGCTGAAAAAGGAGCACACCTGAGGTACCTGGCTGGGAGATATCCTAATGGCTATGCAACGAATATATAAATGAGTCCAACCCCACACTTCCTAAAATTATTTCCATACCAACTATATAGAGTTGAGAAGCCTAAGGCACCAACCTAATGACTGGAATGGTGTCAGACCCGACACAGGACTAGAACCCACAACCACTGCATTTCTAGGAGGGAGAGGGAGAGAAACTGTTACCCATATACCCTGCAATCATTATACCCTATCCCTAGTATTCGTGTAATTATTGTCCCCCACCCCCTATTATTCACGCTTTGGCAATACTGAAATGTTCTTTCGTCATGCCAATAAAGCTGATTTGATTTGATTTGAGAGAGAGAATCTGGAGCCTGCTACGGTGGTCACAGAGGAGAATTCTCTACCAAGTCCCTTCAAGATAATACCAACAGACTGTGTTTCATCTACAGATGAGTACTCTCTTGCACTGGTTCCCCCATTTATGTTGTCTTAGTGTTATTAACACAGTGTCCGCCAACCCACACGTCAGCGTTTTACAGATTGTGTCAACTGAATGTGTTTTTTACCCTCTATTGGAGTACCGTTCTTAAAGACTGCTCCATTTATAATAACTTTTCCCTTTACAGTATTATGCTATGGAGCTGGCACGTCTTTTCTTTTGTTTTTTTGTAGGTCAACAGTGATCAGGCTAGATCACTTTAGAAGCTTCCCTACTCCATAAAGACTGCTTCCTGATACTGGACATTTCATCATACCTTTGTGATTGGTTGGACACTTTTTATCTGTTTATCACTTTTTCACTGTGATTTTTTTGCACTTTTATATAAGCATATATATATTTATAACTTTTAACACTTTATTGTTTTACCATCACTACACTTTCATTGTTTACACTTTTAGCGCTACTCTAAAAGGGAGGCAACGCCGAGCTATAGACAGTCTATCCCGCGCGCTGGGATCAAGTGATGTCTCCGTCTTGCTCTGCTTTTTCCGGGTATGCGCAGTACTGCGCGGTCCGTGTGCTGTTGTTAGCACGTCTCCCAAGTTAACAGTCTCTCTCTCAGGTCAGAAAAGGTGAAGGGAAACACAAAATGGCTGTGCCCCCTAAAAGAATTCACTTAAATGCACACCATAACAGTGTAAAAATTAGCTTTTAATAAATTTACTTAAAACATATAATACCGAAGTAATGTGTAATGTGGATTAAAAAATATATTAAATCAACGCTATCTGGCAACCTTGTCGTCTGTTTATAAGTTCATACTATCCCATTTAACCACTGAATAATGGTGGGATATGAAGGACACAGGTTGCTAGGAGTCAGGGTGTTAACCCCTCTGGAGCAACGGTGAGACCCAATAATGGAGGTGTATAAATGTACACAGGTGAGTGGCCAAGGGGTTAAATTACCAAATACCTTGCTAGATCAACCAGCACTGCGCACCGTAATAGAGACTTTAGTGTGTTAAAATAAGAGTGCTAGAGTGATAAAGCTGGCAGATGCAGTGATAATGGTAGAACATACACTGCAGCATAACCTGTCAGACACAGCAGTACTGTGCAAGGAAACAGGCACACTCCCTATAAAATTAAAGAATTAAATAAATAACTACCTAATGGGATCAACACAGTTAGAGCCAGGAGACTACTGACACTACATTAAAACAGCTCCAAGTAGGAGACTGACAACATTGCGTGTCCAACGCGCGTTTCCCTCCAGCAAAGGAGCTTCCTCAGGGACAAATTTTTACTAATTTTATAGGGAGTGTGCCTGTTTTCCTTGCACAGTACTGCTGTGTCTGACAGGTTATGCTGCAGTGTATGTTCTACCATTATCACTGCATCTGCCAGCTTTATCACTCTAGCACTCTTATTTTAACACACTAAAGTCTCTATTACGGTGCGCAGTGCTGGTTGATCTAGCAAGGTATTTGGTAATTTAACCCCTTGGCCACTCACCTGTGTACATTTATACACCTCCATTATTGGGTCTCACCGTTGCTCCAGAGGGGTTAACACCCTGACTCCTAGCAACCTGTGTCCTTCATATCCCACCATTATTCAGTGGTTAAATGGGATAGTATGAACTTATAAACAGACGACAAGGTTGCCAGATAGCGTTGATTTAATATATTTTTTAATCCACATTACACATTACTTCGGTATTATATGTTTTAAGTAAATTTATTAAAAGCTAATTTTTACACTGTTATGGTGTGCATTTAAGCGAATTATTTTAGGGGGCACAGCCATTTTGTGTTTCCCTTCACCTTTTCTGATTCACTTTTCAGTTCACAGTTTGCACCCATTATTTGATTTCCACATTTATGCATTTGACTACTTCATCCAATTAGTATGGTTTTGTGATCACTCCCTATCCCTTTGTTGTTTCTCAGGTCAACTAACAGTTAACCAAGGGGCTGGTCTGCATGAAGGGTCCACAATGCTCTTACCACAACATGTATCGCAGACTAATCTGCTTCATCATAGCTGATGTGGAACTTGCAACTATCTCACACAGTTAGATATAATCCAATTTCTTGCAGGCAATTGGGTCTATAGAACTTATAAAAAAAAAGCCCATGTAGAAATGTCAATGATCTCTATCTCAATCAATTGGACAATTACAATAACAGTGTATAATTTTGCCATTAAAATTATACAAGTCATGTACAATTTAACTGATGTGAGTGCTACAAAAGTTCATATAGAAACAATATCAATGAGTACAATAATAAATAAATAAAACAAAGTTCCAATAATGAACAAACAAACTGTGACATCACAACAAGGTAAAGGTGTAGGGAAGGGAAAAATTGGGCGGGGGAGAGGAGGAGAAAATAGCAAGAAAAAGAGAGAGAGAGGGAGGGAGGGTAAGGAAGGCTGGGAGGGAGGGTGAGAAAGGCTGGGAGGGAGGGTGAGAAAGGCTGGGAGGGAGGGTGAGGAAGGCTGGGAGGGAGGGTGAGGAAGGCTGGGAGGGAGGGTGAGGAAGGCTGGGAGAAATAATTGAATAATTGAAAGGGAGGGAGAATGAACATTACCCCCCTATTTAAGAAAGGGGGTAAGTTCTATGTAATCATTCAACCCTCCTGGAAATTTGCTTTGCAGCGTAAAGATCCTTCTGGTGATATGGAGATCGCGGTCCCCTGCTCTAATGTTATCCTTAATTCTCTCAATGCCCGTGTAGTTAATCCCCTCTATGCTGCATCCATGGACATCCCTACAAGTGGTCAATAGGTGTGTCAGTGGTTTTGATGCCTCTTCCAACATGTAGCTGTTCTGAATATTCCGCAGATGTTCCATTATCCGTATGTTAAGATTGTGCTTTGTTCTGCCCACATACTGTAGTCCGCAGCAGCATTGCAGCTCGCCGTACACTACATATTTGGACAGACAATCAATGTAGTGTTTAATGTGATACTCACTACCAGTAACATGGGATTTTATAATCTTTTCGGATTTCATTTTTGGACAGATTTTGCATCTATTGCAGTAGGTGACCTCTGGCACTGGAAGGTGTCTAATGGATTATCACTGCTTAGTACATATGGCCCTAACGTGCTGAAAGGGAGTGAGATATTTTAAAATAAGAAAAAAAATATCTTTAGAAAGAATGTGCTACTATAGGTTTATAATTAAAAAAATGTATTGGTATACTTAGTCTACAACTAAAACTATTGGTACTCTCGGTTTACAAATAAGTGTTGGTACTTCTGGTTAATAAATACAAATAAAATATTGTTTTATTCATGGCTATAAATAAAACATGTAGAAGTGCGCATTTTTAAATAGAAGTAGAGGTGCCCCTGGCTTACAAATAAAACAAGTAGTAATGTCAGGACGTGCTCACCACAAATGTGACGGGACCGCGGTGCTGAGGTGGGATAGGATATAACGCCACCCACAGCCACGAGGGCACGTCTTGAGAGTAGAGTGGTCTGGAAGTCCGGATCGGGGCAGGAGAGGTACGGATGGTAAAGGGTGCTGTTTGCCAAGTCCGGGGTTAGAGAGAAGGACGTAATCGTTTACCGTTTGCCGGGTTCGGGATGCCAGAGGTGCGGAGAGTCGTGTTGCCGTATGCCGAGTTCGGGATGCCAGAGGTGCTGATAGTCGTAGGGGAAGCCGGTTCGGTACACGAGGAAGACTTCAAAACAAGACAGGACAAGGGAGGCAGAGAGTGATGAGAACAACTGGTTCTATGCTCAGCCAACGAGTCAGTGACACTGTAGGGTATATATAGGAGAGAGGGTCCAATGGCAGCGCAGCAAGGTGGGGGTGTGTGGAAGGGCCAGGCTGCAGCAGGGATAGGTCCAGCATGAGTCCCAGGGGAGGAGCCATAAAGCCCAGTAGTAAGGCTGCATTTGATTGCAGCAATAGTTTGAGGTGCTGTGCCTTTAAGGGGTTGGTGCGGCTCTGTGTTGCCGCGCCTCCGTGTAGCTGCGCTTGCGAGCGCGTGACCGAGCATAGCCGCCGGCCCAACACTAGAAGAAGGGCATTGGCGTGCGCGCGCACGCCCACATGGAGCTGCGATCGGCGTTCTGGAGAGAGGCTGCCTGCGTGCCGCGGGGGGACCCGGCGGAGCTGCAGGTGAGTGGGGAGCACGCCGAGGGCGGCGTGACTCCCAGACCCTTACAGTAGTACTCTATATCTATTATTATTATTATTACGAAACTTTAACCACTGCATAAATTGCTCTTGTAATGAAGCGCTGATACTCAGTCACATACACGTATAGTATAGAATGTCCCCTAAGTGGGACTGATGATTAATACGTACTGTTGACAACCCATTCATAAATTATGAATGCTTAACCTTTCCCTGCTTAATTAATATGGCAGTGGGAAGTAGCAGGGGTTGACAATGCTATGCTGCCTTCTCTCATTACCCACAGTGTCTCTATACTCACCTCTATAGATGTCAATGCCAAATTATGGCCTTGTTACTGAAGCATTTAATGCTGCAGGGCTGTTTGTGTCATATCTCTGGAAGGGGAGGTTTATTTTCCACCAATGTTTAAAACAAATGTTAATCCTGATGCCGATTATTAAATGTTTTGCCTTTTTAAAGGAGACGTTCTACTAATAAGCAAAGTGAGCATTACACACTGATTATGATGATAGTATCACATTTTGTGGCTCTGTGAATTACATTCTCTCCCTTCAATCTGCATCATTAAATCTGCCAAGTTTAGGGTGATATAACTCTCTGCTTCATGACAAACTTCACCAGATGGAGGAAATTGTTGTGACATTTGACATAACTGAAGCCCTGTCAGGTCTCAAATCATTGCAAGAGTCTCACGCATTAGGGCTCATGGTCTCATGGTCTCATGCAGCACGAGGTAAATCTCACCCAGAGGGACGAGACAATGAAACAAATCTAATTCCAACCCACACTTCATTACCACATGTCCAACATCACAGACCACACCCCACATCTCACATCTCACTGACCCCCAGCCCCACAGACCCCAAGCATCATGGACCATGCTTTGACTTCACAGACTCCACCCCAACAGTCACAGACAATGCCCCCTACATCACGGACTATGCCCCAGCAAACATCATGTCCCCTGCTCTGGAGGAGAGCAGGGGTCTTAATCACATAGCACGCATGTGTGAGGCCCTATCCAACATGTCATAGTGGGGGACTTTACAAGTTCTGTAACTGTGCAGTGAAAAATTATGCCACGTGTTAAAAGGCACGTTTTCAGCTTTGCTAAATAGACCTCATAAATGTTTTAACCAATTTAATGATGGGCTATGGGGGAAATATCTGGCCGTGGGTCAGGCCTAGCATAGTCAAAACTCAAAAGAAATGTCCCAGGAAATAAACCGCTTGTTAGGATCTGTTATCAAACGGAGGAAACATTGAGAGAAATTCCAAAGAGTTATCAGGGTTCAGTTATTAAAGATAAATAGCAGGGGGTCCCTGGAGATATACCACATTTATTTCAGCTGTGGGGACCTGCTGCTTCCCGAGATACTTATTGGAGAAAGTGCGCCGGCACTTCATGGAGGTTTTAAACCCCTATGTCACTTGGGTCAAAGGGAAACCTGGTCAGTGTGACGCTAGCGATTTAAACCTTCATTTTGTTTCCCCTGGAGAGGATGTACAAGCACTGCTTTTTATCCGTGAAACTTCATTAAAGTCTTGAAAACTATTGATGTAAAAAAATATGAGGTAATTCTTCAGTTTATACACAGCTTTATATATGTATTGTTTTTGTGTGAATTTCCTGAGGTTATCAGCAAAATGGGCATTCCCATCAAACTGTAATAAAAGGAAGAATTTAACTTTTCAGCTTCTTTAATGGACGTGTATCATTTAGAGCAGCGTAGCAAGAAACGTTACTAAATTATAGTAACATGCAGCAGATGAAATTTGGGAGAAATATTTTAATTGGGCCGTTGCTATTCCTGGTATAAGTTTGGAGCAAAGAGGCTATGTTATTTAAAGTCTCCCTGTTGCAAAACTGATGTAAAACAGGCCCACATTTATAGAAAAAAATTCCATTAGTTTTATCAATTCTATAGTTATATACTGTATCAGAGGTCTTTGTGTGTCTATCAGTGTGTTACTGTGCGTGTTTCAGTGTGTTAGTGAATTTGTGCAGTTAAAAGAGCATCAGGAGCAGGCATTGGGGGTCACCAACTATAAATGGCAGAGGAAACCATTAACCCTTTCAATGACCTAGGTAAAAGGGTGCTACTATAGCATGCAGTCGACTTCTACTGTTCTACTGTAGCGTGCAGTCTACTTTATCTACTAAACAAAGGAACAATATGCTATGTATTGGTTTTTATTATACTACAAAGGAACAATATAGTTCATTGGTTTGTAACGATAAAGACTTCGTATGTCTTTAAGAAATTGTAAAAACAAATCTTCTGCATCCTTTCTCAGCACTTTCCAGCAAATGTGATCAAGGTGTGATTGAAATAGCTCATTAAATTATAGAGGGTTAAGCTGATATGCACAGTCAACTGACTATAGGAATTCAAATGAGGGTTAAACTGACAGAAGTGGACCACAGATCACTGGTAGACTGCACACTATAGTAGCGAATGCACGGTAGACCACAGATCACCGGTAGACTGCACGCTATAGTAGTGAATGCACGGTAGACCACAGATCACCGGTAGACTGCACGCTATAGTAGTGAATGCACGGTAGACCACAGATCACCGGTAGACTGCACGCTATAGTAGCGAATGCACGGTAGACCACAGATCACCGGTAGACTGCACGCTATAGTAGCGAATGCACGGTAGACAACAGATCACCGGTAGACTGCACACTATAGTAGCACCGGTAAAACATACCTCAGGTTTCTAAATAAAAAAATGAGTGGCAGTACTGTAATCATCATACTTTAACCACTGTACATTAACTGGTTGACAATATACAGTACACAAACTGTGTATATTGTACAAACAGCATCTTCTACTATGAGAAAAACAGAGCTGGAAGCAGATACCTGTCGTACAGGAGCAAAATATTACATTATTAGCACAGCAGTTAAAATAATGCGTTGTGCCTAATTATATTTGTTTTGCTGAAATATATGAACAAGACTTGGATTTTAAACCTCCACAAAAGGCAGTAATTGGTATTCTTGTTGAAAGCATCAAACTGTTATGTTAAAGCAGTGGATGCAAATGAATACAGTTCAATCTGCATAATTACTATCTCAATATTCTACTGACTTGAAATTAAAGGTTCAGGGAAGGTTATCACCGTTTCTACTGTATGTATACATCATATAATTATATACAAAAGTATATACAGTAGTATAGAGGTTACTAGCTCCTCTATTCTGCGCTGACAGAGAAAATAAATAACCAATGTGATGGATTAGCAGATCCCGGGGATCACTACTTTTTCATTTACAACCCCAGAGTAGCTCTACTTTTTTTATGGACAGACTTAATATTCCATTTTCTACTTAAAAAAGAATGGATTTATTTTAGCGATCCTTTTGCCATCTAAAGCAGTTGTTCCCAAGCTTTCTTAAGCTGGGGCACCCCTGAAGGATTTTTAAAATCACGCCTGCTTTTCAGACCTCACTCATCCCCTCCTCACTTACACATACTGTAACACTGACCCTCCTTTTTCGCAAGCACACACCCAACACACTCACCCATGTTCTTCTTCTTACACACACCACATTCACCCTCACACATAATACCCAAGTTTTTACTCTAAACACACTCCACATTTATCCCCCCTTTCTTAATCATAAACACCACATTCAGACCCCTTCTCTCTTACACCACATACCTTCCCGCACCCCACAAAACCTCCCTCACAAAGACATCACACACAAGGCCATCGCTCCTTCTCTTTTCTCCCGCCTCAAATATGGCAGCTGCTCAGTGAGCACGCCCCACACTGTCTGGAGATGAAGCTTCTCTCTCTGCTCTGTCCCATGCAAGGAGAGAAGAGGCAACAGCGTCTACGTCTCCTGGCAGCGCATGTGCTGCCCACTGAGCAGCCAGCTGAGTTCTCCTGGGGCTGCGCCACCCTTGGCAGAGGGTCATGGCACAACAGGGTTTTCCGGCACACTGGTTGAGAAACACTGATCTAAAGTACAGTCAACTCAGAACAGCTTTACCCCAACTTTAAAGAAGTGTAAAATGTCAATGTTTTCAGACTTAAAAAGTCTTTGAAACTACACTACAAAGATTACTGTGCATCAGTAAAATTAGTTATTTTGTTATTGCAGGAGAGAAACCTGGTTTACAGGTATTCAACTCTAAAGATGAAAACGAACCCTGTTGCTGTCAAAGGGCCTGCAATACATGAACAAGTAAGTAACAAACAGGGTCTTTGTATCAGAAAGGTGCAATTTGTTTCAAACCATGGAGAACAAAAATGTTCACCTGCATGAGTCTACAACAGCAGCAAATGTATGAAGCGTCCTAATCCTGTTTCTTACATTTCATGCAGATCACGTTGACACGACAGATTTATTTGACGCAGGGAGGAAAACTTCTCCATATATCTCATTATACAAATGCATCACACTGTACATCTCATTATAATATTGCACTGCCGTTGTTCCTCCCTAACTCCTCCTATTAATCATTCCTCAAAATGCTAAATTGCGCGAGTTGAGTAAAATGGGAACAAAACCCCTAGATAAATGGATGAAGTAATAATAGCGCAACTTGCAGCTGTTTTTGGAGCAATTACACAATTTGCTGCATTTTATACATATGTCCCACTCTCTTTTTTTTTTTTACTGCAGCTGTATCCGTTGATAAATGAAGAATATGTACTACGGCAATTTTGGATGAGAGAAAGTGTGTTTTGACATACTGGGTCATTTTTCAGAGCACAGTTACATCGAATAAAAGAAGAGCTTTCTTTCACCCGATATTAAAAGCCAGAAACTTCCACACCCTTAAACTTGGCAGATTTTTTTGATGCAGATTGCAGGGAGAACTAGGGACGCAAAGAGGAGCAGAATGTGAAACATCTCAATATAATCTTTGCATCATGTAACTTCCGCTATTGACATTCCCCAAATCGTAAGCTAAGGCACAAGGGGGTAAAAATGAGAGCAACAAAACATGACATATTTACACTAGGAGACACAAAATAAAAATTATGTTGTTTGACTCCATTTTGTTCCATTATATATATGCCATTGTCCTGTCTGGCAGCCAATGGGTTAAACAATTACTCTCTCCTTAGTTTAATGTACAAAGAAGACTTTAGGTCACTAACTCAGTACCACTCCAATTGACACAAACAAATGTATATACAGTATATAATGCAGTGGGTTTGGGTTTTGAACTTGTGTATGTCTCCCCTTACTTGAAAATACATCAGCTGGGATTCACTATCCTCTGGTAAAAAGCGTTGGAACTCAATCTCCCGTTATTGCCATTGACTTGAATGGTAGTTAATGCAGGATTGAGTTCCTATGCACTTTATCGGAGTTTAGTGAATCTCCCCCATTGCAGTCTGTGATATCTTTTAGGGGACCAACTAGTGATCATTACAGATGAAAATATAGTGTATAGAGCTTTCCAAATCTCTTGGGACTCTATTTCATACTGTATGTACCATCTCTTAAACAACCTGTGAGATTTAGAGAGCTATGTACATTATAATTTAATCTATGAAAAAATCTAATATTGGTACCCTAAAAGGTTCCACAATCTACAACAATCTACACTTCTCCAGGACCAATAGAGCTACAGAATTTTAAAATGCATCTTGGAGGATTTTCAATGCAAGGATGCACTAATTTATCAGTAACGGATGAAAATTGCTTTCCATTCCTTTCTGTTTGCACTGGATTAAACAGTTAAATAAATCTGTTTCATACAACAGTCTGTACAAGGGGGGAAAGAACAAAGCCTCACACACCAGAAACAATGTTTCATGTTCTCAATTTCAGGTTATTCTGCGGCATATTTCAAAGCCATAACTCAGGCCATCAGCAATTTCAATACAGGATCATTTTTTAAACTCCAATTCCAAAGACACAGTTAAATATGGCGAAATGTGTTGTGGTACACACTCAGTCATGTACACTAGTTATAGGTGTCAGACATTAAAAAAAAAGTGTAAATCATCCAGACTTAACTGCACCGAACTTCCGCACTCAACCACGTGTTCACTTAGTGTCGAGATTATGTGGTCATGGGGAGGCATCCCAGAAAATGAACGAAAGTGAAATTTACTCCACTTCCGAAAGGAGTAGTGAATGAGTTTTCACCCCAAAAAATTCACATTCAATACATGACATACACTGTACATCATAGGGCCCCTACAGTTTTGTCTCTTATGACATGCAGGGTACGTCTTGGGACACTCAATCAGTTAATCTTTAAAAATCGTCACTGCCATTGGAAAATGTGCCCTCTAGTAGGGCCTGCACCTTTATGAAGGAGACTGAAGTGCCACTTGAACCTTATATTTTTCAGTAAAATAAACAAGAGAAATATATACGATTCTGTGAGAGCTGAGATCTCTTGTATGTCAGAGGAATGAAGACTGAAGCCTCAATCTTAAACTCTGACAAAGCACACAGCATAGATTATGTGCTCTTTAAACACCAGTGGAAATCAGTCATAAACCATATATGTGAAGAATTACTGCTAGAAAATAATGGATAAGCCCCTGACAGACAGCGAAGTTGCTGGAAAATTTTCATAAATCAAAATTGTCACATCTGCAAGGTTAATTGGGGCCATTAGCTGACTGGTGTGTTTACCAAAAGAAGAAATCATAATAGAGATATAATGATGAGACTTTATTGCAGAGTGTGAAGAACATGATGTAGAAATGAGAAAAGCTAATTTATCTGCTGGCTGACAGAGATAGATATATGGGGCTTCACATTGAAAACATTTCTGGATTCCTTATTTTTCATGGTAATTATCAACTATAACACCCTACAGTACATGGCATGGATGTTTTCGATATAGAGCGTAGCTATGTACTGTAGGTGGTGCTAGGGCATAAATTCCAAGCCCCCATGTTAATTCTAAAGTTATGTTCAATGCATTCAACTTTATGGCTAACAATGCATTGTTCTGCAGTATATATAAGTTGATTCAGCAATGCATTGCAGACTTTTATGGCAGCAAATAGGTTAAAGCAGCAGGCGCCCCGCCCCCCTCCCCCCAATCAAGCGTTTTTATTTTCTTATATATGAACCAGGAACTGAACCAAGTCAAAGCTCTGGGGACACCCAAATATGTATATATTTTTTACATTTGCCAGTATTGCAAGGAAAAACAAAGTTGGCTGCAAACACACCCAATCGGAAGCTGCAATCTCAGTTTACGATAATGTCTTACAATGTTTCTATTGGTCACCAGACGCAGAACCCAGTCGTCATATTGTTTCTTCCAGACAAGGGTTCTAGTAAGGGAATTTCAAAAGTAAATATTAAGATCGGGCACACTTCCACAGTTGTTTTGGTTCCAAAAACGTTCACGTTTTGTTATTTGCCCGAACCCAATTAATTTTGGTTTTGTAAGGAATTCTGGGGGAAAAAAATTAAAATAAAAGATGTTTGTTCAAAATGTAGGAGAACTCAAAATTCAAAGTAAAAAAAGAAAATGAGAATAAGGCCTGAACAAGTCAAGAAATTAGAAATATTCCTTTGTATTTGTTCTTTAGGGATGGATGAAATTATAAGGAAAGATGAAAGATGGGTAAAGGGCCCTCCAAATTGATTAGTTTTTATCCCCTCCACCAAATTCACTAACACTTTGGGTGCTGTAGATAGTTTTTCTAAGCAAGCTCATTTGATACCACTTAAAGGTCTCCCTAATTTTGCCACCCTAGCAGACATCTATGTGAAGGAAATCTTCTGTATTCACGGAGTTCCAGTCTCTATTGTTTCCGATCGCGGACCACAGTTTGTCTCTAAATTCTGGCGTGCCTTCGCCCAAAACTGGACATTTCACTTCTATTCTCTTCTGGATACCACCCACAAACCAACGGTCAGACAGAGAGAACGAAACAATCTCTTGAACAATTAATGAGGTGTTTCATATCCGATGCACAAGATAACTGGGTGGATCTACTCCCATGGTCTGAATTCGCTCAGAATTCCCTCAAGAACGAGTCCACCCAAGAGTCGCCCTTCTTAAATTATGGCTTCCACCCAGCCCATCTTCCTATCTTATCCAATCTCTCTGGAGTCCCGGCAGCAGACTCGAGAGTAAACTTTCTCAAGACTCATGGTGGAGAATTCAAAGAAACCTTCAGGAGGCAGTCCTCAGACAGAAGGGACAGGCGGATCGCTGTCGCCTAAAGGCGCCCAAATATAGGCCAGGTGACAAGGTATGGTTATCTTCAAGGAATATAAGGTTGAAGATGCCTTCGATGAAGCTGGCTCCATCATTCCTGGGTCCCTTCAGCATTCAGGAACAGGTCAATCCTGTGGCTTATCGCCTTCAACTGCCTCCATCGATGAGGATACCATCAGTCTTCCATGTATCGTTGTCAAAGCTCTCGATTCCCGACGTTTCGCCTAGGCCACCTCCGGTCATGTTTCAGGGACAGGAAGAATGTGAGATTCAGTGAATTATAGATTCTAGACACTCCAGAGGAGGAGTCCAATTTTTAGTTAATTGGAAAGGTTTCGGACCCGAAGAATGCTCATGGATACCACTTCACCAGATCCATGCTCCAGGATTACTAAGGCGGTTCAATGCCAGATTTCCGAATAAGCCATAGAGGAATTGTCCTGAAGCCGATCCTCAAGGACGGGGTACTGTAAGGAGTCGGGGAACACGTCCTTTGCGGCGTGTTCCCTCCTTACCTGCTGCTGCCACTGCGGCCACTGTTCCTGCCCATGTGTGCTCCCCCGCTCTCATTACAGAGCGCACACGCACCCGAAGCTCTTCTAGCTGCCGCACGGAACCTGGTCCCGCGTCTCGCATCTCTCCCGCGCTGCATGTACACGCAATGACGAGCTACGAACCCCAGCTGTGTGGCAAGTCTCTCTTCCCTACCTTGTTGCCTGCAGCCTATCCCAGCTCCACTGGGGCAGCGCCTCCACTCCGCCCCCTTTCCCCATTGGCCTGTCCTGCCTTTAAATACTTCCTGCTTCCTCCTATGCTTTGCTCAGCATAATCCTATGTATCCTCATGAAGCTCACTTCATTTGTGCAGTGCTCTGTCTCCTTTGCAGTTAACCTCTTGTGTACCGACTCGGCTTGTTTGTGGATTTCTGGATTCTGGATTTTGGCATACCCTCGACTACGGCGATCTCTCCTACCCTTGAACACGGCATACGGACACGGACTATGCTGCTCTCTCCAATCCCAGACAATAGTTTACGGACCCCTACTATCCTGTCTTCTCCAATCCCGGAACTCGGCAAGTATATCGCATCTTCTACACTCTCCAACCCAGACCCGGTTACGCTAAACTATCCGCCTTCCAGGCATGCCTCCGATGATGCGGGTGTGTGGTGTTATACCTTCTCACCTCATTGACGGGGTCTTGTCTTGTTTGTGGGCAGCGCGAGCGTTACAGAAGCCCACTGGGCGATCCTTAGGGATTAAAGGTATCTTGTTCTTCACCGCAAATCCTCGGTCGATAAAGTTGCCCCCTGACTAGGAAGGCACATGTGGTTGTCTTAAAGTTGTCCCCCGACAAGGTGACAGGAATATGGATCCTGGTAGGAGATTTGGGAGAGGGATGTGACATGGTTCCCAGTGTAGATCCCCCGACCTTCACTGGGTGTTGGCTTTTCCCGGCTTCATAGGGCAGGTGGTGACTAGGTGACCCTTGTTGCCGCAATACATACAGAGTCCCGAGCGTTGTCTTCGCTGTCTCTCTTCGGTAGATAGACGGGTAAGTCCGAGTTGCATGGGTTCCTCCATGGCTATGGCTGGGGCATTATCGCTGGGGATTGGTGAAGGAAGGCATGTAGATGAACTTCAAAAGCGCTTACCTCTCTCCATCCTCCTTTCTTGGAGACGCTGGTCCATCCGAATACACAGGGACCCTAACGCTTCTAATTCTGACGGACGCTCCAACGATGCCAGTTCGTCCTTGAGATTTTTGGACAACCCTTGCCAGAACACTGCCAGAAGAGGCTGCCATTACCTTCCTTCCTGGAGTGTCAAAGACTTTTCGGAACTCTGCGGTTAACCGGTCAACGTCAGACGTGAGATCGGGTCTTTGCTCCCAAATCGATGAGGCCCAAGCCATAGCGTCATCCATAAGGAGAGAGATTATGTACGCCCACCACCACCCAAATACATATAAAAACAATAAACTTACCTTGGCGAGGCCGGGCCTGGTGGCTGCAGGAGGGTTGGTGACTATGGGAAGGAGGGGAGGAGGGTGGGGGGGTGACTGCAGGAGGGGGCCCAGTAGCTGCAGAAGGGCTGGTGACTATGGGGAGGGGGGGAAGTGCCAGTGACTGTGGGAGAGGGGTGGTGACTGCGGGGAGTCCGGCGGCCAGACAGAGCAGTTGCCACCGTGCCCCGGTTCTCTCCAAGCTGCAGTCCTTTTCCTCACTCTGTCCCATGCTGGACCCTCTGATGTCAGCGTGCTTTGGGCCTACCACTCATGCTGTCATGCGCCAGAAGCTGGCCAAGCTTATTTCCAGCGCGCCGACCTCAGAGAGGCCCGTCGCGTGCCAGGGTAGGAAGCTCCGGGTGGGACAGAGAGAGGAAGAGGCCTTTAGCTTGCAGAGAGCCAGGGCCCAACAACAACTGCTTTGTCCGGCCACCGGATCCCTGCAACCACTTGTCCAGACTGTCCCCCCGTTAGCGGCCCTGAATGCACCGCAACTGTCGCCATGCACTCTGCTTACAGAAGGATGAAACCTTATCTGCTTTATCGCCAGATTTAAACAGCTCATGTTATTCAGTAATTTTGAATGCAGCAGCAAAGAAAGAAGTATAAATACTTGAAGGAATGTGTGATTCTACTACAATTAAATGCTAGGAAGTATCAGCAACAAAGCCATCAGGGACATCAAGAGAGCTGCTTGTGTTATTCGGTCCGGATATAGATCCTACGTCATAAACAAGCAAGCAATCTGTGCATTACTCCAAGTATATCTGCAATGCCGTTGCAGTACTACAATCTGCTTTGCACAAAACGCAGAATACAAGAACCAAAATACGAGGGATAAGTGTAATACAAATCCAGTCGTACTACCGTGCCCAAGTGGTCTGTAGTAGATTCCTTACCATGAAAGCAGCCACTATAAAGATTCAGTCTCTAATAAGAATGAGACAGAAAGTGTCCGCTATCACACCCTGAGAAAGGCGACATTGGTTATGCAGCTGTGCTTTTGTCTGAGTAAATGAATGAGTCAAGAAAGAGAGGCCCAAGTTTACAAGTCTGCTGACTGAAAAAATGAGGTGCCATTGGGTACAGTCAGAACTGAAGAGAACTTCACCATGGGTGACCCACTAGACTAAATGATGCTGAGCCAGAAACAGATGGTCTTTCAAGTGATACGGGTGTGGATATCACATGATGTGGGGAAGTACTCATTGCCAAGCGATTAAAAGAGGAAATGGAAATGTAAACTTGAGCAACAAGTCCTCCGCAAAAGACTAAAGCATGATGAACTAATGCGAATACTTAATATAGTTTGAGTGCATAAGTTATATAGACTTTGGCACCTGTCTTCTATTCTATTATGACTGCACATCATGGCTAGTATTTTATATAGATGTAGTGAAATACCGTGCATCATGCCCTGAGGGCCCAATAATTGCCCCAAAGGGAAAAACGAACGTTGCTGGTGGGAGTGAAGATGTCTTGGAAAAATAAATTTTACCAAGGAGAACAAGGTCCATGGATCTACTAAGAAGTTAGACAGTCAGAAAGACACAGAGAAGACTGGAGATATTGAAGTTAGACTTCTCCGACACTGATGCTGGTGACTTGTAACAGTGCACAGGCTGCTCCACAGGACAATCTTATACTGGGAGAGGTGGATATGAGAAAGAGTCATGGATTATCTATGCTAGATTGAGGTGCAGTATGTGTGCTTTCCAGCATGCTGAAGGTCAAACTCCTCTGGAGAGTCAGTCTGCTAAGGTGTTCTACTTAACTGCTGATTGCAAAGGGGTTTAAAGGCAGTCAGAAAGCTAAGAGATTTTCCCCCAACAGGAAGGATGCCGGTTGGTGCAGTTCCCCAGGTCTGCTGGATGCAGGGCCTGCTGGAAACGACTGGGGACCCCACCTAGCAGAACAGAACCGCCACACCCTGCTGAGGGAGCAAAGCTGTCCTTTATGAAGGTGTCACAGTTCCAGAGAGATTTCCTGGAGACTACAGGGATGGATTCCCAGCAACACAGTTAAGGACATATTTTGACATTCAATATGGATTGTTTAGACTGGAACTAGCCTAGCTATCCAGTCAGATAGTTAGGATGTTATGTCTAGTTAGCCTCCCTAATGTGGAGTAGGCTTTTGTTTTTATGTTTGGTTTTGCCTTAAAGGGACAGTGTGCCTACAGTACTTTGTTTTGGATCTAGGGAAATAAACCGCTGAAGGGTTTGTTATAGCCTTAAATACACTGTGTGGACTCTTTCAGACCCTACCGTGAGGCCGTCCTGCCACTATCTATCTCTCTATCTCTATATCATATAATATATATAAAAATACGAGTTGTTTATAAGTGATTTAGCCTTTTGCACTTTTTGGAGCTACTAAAATATAGTGAGTTTGCAAAAAATGCGATTTTGGTTGTTCCGTCCGGATTTGCACTGCCAGAATGAAAACGTTTCTAAAGCTTTTTTTCACACTGTTTGGACACGTGATAAAAATGTGGCATCAAATATTGTCAACCATTGGAGTATAGATGAAAACAGGGATAATGCTGGTTTTACAAAGTCTGAATCCTCATGAAAAATATTTTGTAAAAAAGACAGAAAAAACATAGCTAGTCTGTCTATACAGCAATATGAAATTCTTGCTGATAGTCCTATGAATGAACACACACAATTTGAATGTCTTTGGTATCAGCTCTCAGGAATAATTTTAAGTGATTCCCCTGGTTCCACTCTTAAGCAACCTCCTTCCTCAAGGTCTATATTCACTTAATTCACTTAGATAGGAACTCCCCCTACATGTGAAAGATACGAGTGCATATAGTGTAGTGCAATACAGTTTTCTGGGCAGCAGGATTTTTCAATACAATGACTGTTTTTCCCTTTGATAGACTTCATTATTCCAACGTTGTTTGTACTGTATGTATTGTCAATTGTAGCATTTCAGGATTGTTATATTTAGTTTACTATTACTGACATAACTAGATTTGCAATCACTTTATTCTTGGCACTGGGTGGTAATTGGTAATCACATATATCACATATAATCCATTAGGTAGAGCGCTTTCTCTTGTGATTTTTTCCGCAATCACTTTATTCTATGCTGCTGGAGGGGCAGTGATCTAGACAGTGTTCTTCCTTTAAGATTTGATTTGCTGCTCTCCCCACCTGAGCATCGCTTGTTATTCATCTCCAGCTCGCTGAAAAGTGCCACCTTTTTATTCATGCCAAATTGTCCCTGCAATCAGCTACAGGTTATAGAAGTCCCCAGCAGTGGCATTTCCATACCTTTCATCTGCAGGAGATTGCGATGCTAATTGGGCAAAAGTCAAATTAAAATGCACCAGTCACCTTTTCTCTGTATGTTATGTCACTGTGGCAACCGTGTATTGATTTGTTTGAATCCCTTCGTTTCCAGAGTACTTCATTGCCGTTCCTTCTGGCAACAAAGAGGTTAAAGGTACAAGCACACGCGTTTCAAGTGAAACTTCTTTCTGTTGTGTCACTGAAATTGTAATTATACTCAAAGTCTTTCATTCAATCAAAAACCTTAAAATCAAAATACCATTTCAGTGGCAAAACACAGAAGTTTAATTTAGAACGTGCGTGCTCGCCACACACACATTGTTTTTGGTTGTTGGATGAATCGCCAATGTATTAATAGTTCAACCTGACATGACAAATCCTGATTACTCTTTAGGTGTGTGTAATATATATATATTTACATTTTAAGTTATGTTGGGTGAAAAAGGCAACAAAAAACCTCCACCGTTAGCATATAGCCAATAAAGAATATCACTTGTGAGAACATTCACATGTCTTAGACAGGTCTGCACCCTGCCTTTCAACCATTATCACCTCGCATACAGTGCTCCCACTGCAGCAAGGGATTCTGGCAAATGACATCCAAATGAGCAAACAATGTGTCACCTGGAGGCCACGGTGCCTAGCGGGGACCACCCGAGGGTGGGGACCATAACCGGCACCGTTATGGGGTGCCGGTATCCCCCTGCAGGATTTAAATCCCCTGGTCACGTGACGCGGGAGCTTTAAAAGTCAGGGGGATATCGGCACCCCATAACGGGGCCTGTATCTCATGAAGTAGGGGTTCCCCAAGGCTGAAACCAATGTGGTTCAGCCCAGGAGACCCCCTACACTTGTACAATATCATTAAAATTTATATTCATGCTTCACGATCGCCTGTAAGAGCCGTGCATGGAGACGCAGCATCTTTTTTTTCTATCAAGCTCCCCACCCCCCCCCCCCCCCCCCCTTGCGATAGCGCTCAAACTTGTAAAACACGATATTAGGGGAGGGGGGGAAAGCTTGTGCGATCGGCAGATTTTTGCTCGGCAGGACCAAAATGCCCGGAACTTGTCAGTGAATCCCGCTTTTATCTTCACTTTTTATCGGCCGAGCAAAAATGTTCCAATCGGTCACAAAACCGCGCTGCTTAGTGCATAGCCCCCACTGTATCAGTGGAGCTGGGAACTTTGAAGTGATATCTGTATCCAATGTTCCCTCTAACTGCATAAACTCTATATACCTTATCTTGTGACTACTAGTCCTATTGTGGTTAAATAGGCCTATCTATATTGCACTAATTGCTGGAAACTCAAACTATGGATATATAAACGTGTTACACATATCAGCATATACTGGCTGTGTGTTATCCTAATCATTAATAAGGCTATGTCAGCTATTATAATACATGTACTGTATTGAGTGCTGACATTTTGAATTTGGCTACTATAGACAAATACAGCGTACCCAGAAACGTGGTTATAAGGAAAGTACTGTACTTCCCAGAATAAATCATACCTAATAAACATGCTACAAGCTAGGTAAACAGAGAGATCACACTTTTAAGAACTACAGTATATTTGTACAGTACAGCACTTTACTTCACATGTCCAAAGAACGAGCCCAAATTGTGTCTCATTTGTCTGATGCTGGTCTCACACACTGTCAAATAATGCTTCTGCAGAATCTCCGATACCTCTGCAACACAGGGTTCATCATTTTCCAGGCTGGTCTAATCCACCAGCCAAATTGTTTCACTGTGAAAATAAGGAACATGATAAAGATTAAAAGAGTGCAGATGCATAGGCATACTGTCTGGCTGTGTGAAGAAAAACTGTAAAAGCAAAAGTGTTTACAGTACTATACGTACTCGGTTCTGACCCTCCAGAATATTAGTCTACTTTGGGCATCATACAAACATAGGTTAGTGTCACCTGGATGAATGAATGTCTTTATTTATATAGCGCCATTAATGTACATAGCGCTTCCCAGCAGTAATAGTTACAATCATATAAATAATAAGATATAAATAACACAAAGGGAAGAAGTGCTCAGACATAAAAGTAACAATTAGGAAAGGGAGTCCCTGCACCGAAGAGCTTACAATCTAATTGGTTGGTAGGAAGACCGCACAGAGACATGAATTTAAAAAAAACTAAAACACTGCCCCAAAAAAAAGAAAAAAATGCCTGAGGTCGAGCTTTTCTCGGCTGTTGGTTCAAATTATATTTGAATTCGAAGATTCGTTACGAAGTTTGACTAGACTTCCTAATAAATGAAGTTTGGATTTCAAGCCCCCTGAACTGCCTATCCATGTACAATATATATATATATATATATATATATATATACAAAAAAGACTGCGCTTTAGGTATCTAACTGCAATAATATATAAAATAGACTAAATAGTCAAAAAATAAATAATATTAAAAAAAAAACAATAGAATTGATATAAAATATGGTATATAACAAAAAGATGATGCTCTAACAATATTATACCAAAAATAAAATAAAACTAAATGTATAACATATACTAATAATACTAGTGACTATTCAAATAAATAGTCTACCCTACCCTCTACCTTCTCCCTTCCTCCTGCACGGAACGACGGTTCATTGCGGCTTGTTTCCGGTTGGGAACAGGAGTAGCTGCACACTCTCTGGAGCTCCTGCTGGACGGTGGCTCAGAGGTGCCATTCAATCTTTGGGAGCAGGACGTGTGAGCGGAGCAGCAGCAGTTTCCAGCATCTGGCGAATGAGTATTACTCATTACATGCTTTATTTCTTTTTATGTTTGTGAGTGCGCATTTGTTCGAGTTTTAATGGAATATTAAATTTTTGTATCTTAATATAATACACTAGGATCGGGCGCTTTCTTCTTTTTTTGTCATATATATATATATATTATAGAGTACACCCTGGCTTCTGTAATCAAAGACGCAGATCTACACTCGAAACGATTCCCTTAGAAAACATATAAGCTATAGTGTATTTACTTTATAGCCAGTGATACATGAGTTTTGAACCTCAACGGGGATTTTATTTTGCAATAACAAAAGCAGTAAACATGTTGCTTGAAGGCATATATGCCAAATACTGGCTTATTGTTACACCAGCTGAATTGAACTAGAAGTTTAGCTTGAAAAAAAAAACTGTGTATTGACCATTGACTAAGATACGTGAAGCTATTTTTGGTACTTTTCCTGCGATTGCAAAGTCTCTTATCTAAGGCTCTTGTCAAAGAAAACAACAGGAGCTTTCTAACAAAAGCTTCTGAATCTTCTAACCTTTATCCTAAAAACCAGAGCCATTGATTCCAAGAAGAGTTATTTATAGTAAATCCCAACACATTTTTTAACTAATACTATCTTGCTCTCTTTTCAGACCTGCATTTCTTTTTATGTCTTTTGTGCCACATATATTGTGACATAGTCCAAAGATGTTAGGCAGCTTTCTGCCCCGTTTTAGGTCAGAAAGTGCAGGAATAGTTAAAAATGATCCATTCCACAGCTTCACATTAACTCAGACTGCTGGATGGAAAATCCAGACCACAGATTACAATGGGTCTAGTTCTCCCTCACCTGCTCTTCTAATCACTTGCACAGGTATTTAGAGCAGAGAGCTTTGCATTTCAGTCTCTCTCCTTAGAGCCTGGAGGCTGGGGGTATCGCTGCTCCCCTGTATCCAGTTTCGGGGTGGACGGCCCCTCCAAGTATCACAGTACCAGAGGATTTGCCTGGACACTTGGGACCGTGTTCCCACCACGAACAGATAAGACAAAACAAATGTTTATTGCTGTTGCTAAAAGACTGTGCTGTATCTAGTGACCCTAAATGAGAGGGCATTGTTTTAAGCTGGGGAACCAGGTTAGTTGGCCAGCAGCAGTTAGAGGCTGATTCTGATGTGTAGTTAGATCCCTGAAAGGGATAGGATTTCTTTATATGATTTGGTTTTTATTTCTTAAAAGTGACACTGTGTGAAATGCTATAACACTGATATGAGTAAACCGCTGAAGGTTAAATGTCTGAGTACCTCCTGCCTACACATGTTAAAGCTGCTGTACCTTACTTGGATGAAAATAAAGCAGGCAGAAGCCTGAGTTAAGCAACGTAATACTTTGCACGTTCCTGTTTGTTGTATAAATAACCCTAGAAGGCTGTGTCGGGAAGAACCCAGACAGACGTCAGCGCTACTAAAGAGGGACGTTTGTCACATAATATAAATATAAATATATATATATATATATATATATATATATATATATATATATATATATATATATATCATTACCACCCAGCAGAACAGTAAATAAAGGTAGCACTCAGAGGTAAGTAAGCAAACAACTGTATTAGAACAGACATATAAATCTGACGTTTCAATCCCTCAATGGGATCTTCTTCTCGGGGTGTGCAGTGAAGCCTATGCCGTACCTTAACAATATACCCGAAAAAAAATGCATCCATCACCTGTTAACAATGCAAACATTAATTTAAACCGTGTGATGCCACTCCTGTTGTCCACATCGCTCCCGTCGGCCATTTTGGATAGGCCGTAAGTGATCTGTATAACGTATCAGTTGCGGAATATTGCAGCTGATCGGGCGTAGCATTCTCTGTCACCAAGGCAACATGCACTGAGTATAAGCATCACAGTCTAGGTGCAGACAGATTTAGTAACATATATTTTTAGTGGTGTTTTAAATAGTTTCAGGGGGGTGCTTGCTTTTTAATAGTGGCTTCTTTTTGGTAGTTAGATTTTGTCAGATGGTGTTTACTTTGAGCTTTCATTTATTTCATAATGGTTTTGTTTTGGTGTTGTAATTGCGAATTGTGGTCTTTACTTTGGATTGGGTTAATTGATTGGTGGTAATTTAGTTCTGTTTACTTCTTGATTTGTTTTTATTTTCTGATTGTTTGGATGACATTGGATCTTGTTTGTGATTGTTTATTTTAGTTTGACAATTGACTGGCATATTGTTAAATGATGACCATATTATATGGGCATCATGTGCCATTCAATTGTTTTATTGGCATTTGTTATCTATTTAATTGGCTATATGATGTGTTTTATTTTGCTATGTGCTGTGCTTGATTTTGATATGTAATGTTTTTTATTTGGGCCTGTTTTTTTTTAATCCTTCACCATTTCTTGATATATTGGTAAATCATGCCCATATTATATGAGCATGATTTACCCACTGTACCAATGAATGGGTGAAGGGTGGGGGTAGTTGCCTGGGGAGGGTGGTTAGGCCTCCTGGGTGGGTAGTGGCAGCGGGTGGGTTAATCCCTTAAGTACTATAACTGTTATTAACCGCTAAGGTGATTAAGGGGCTAGGGGCCATTACATTGTATTTTGCTATGTATTCTTTCTGGCAATTTATGCTTCATGGCTAATGTTGTGTTTAATAATGGCCAAGTAATCTATTATCTATATCTGGATAATATTTATTTTGTCCATTACAGTACTGTATCTGTTTGGTAGAGGGGGAGGGGGGGCGGGAGGTGTATTTATTGAATGTAGGCAATTGAAATGTAGGCAATTTTTTTTTTAATACAGGAATGGTACCCCAGGCCAGAGGGGACCTCCCGAGGACCCCCGGATGCCCACAGGGACCACCTTAGGACCCACGGACACCTGTGGGGAAGAACCGGGGGCCCCACAGCTGTGGAGGCCCCAGGGACCCACCCGAGGGCCCCAATAAACCCATGGGAACCACCAAAGGGCCCCCAGATACCCGTGGAGAGGACCAAGGACCCCCAGACACCTGCGCAGACAACCTGTGGGGCCCCTGGACACCCACGGGGACCACCACCGGCCTATAGTAACATTCCTATGCTTTAAAAAAATGTCATGCATATTGGGGGGGTATAGGGGTTGTTGGGGGCACAGGGGGTGGGTGGCTAGTACATATTGCAAGGTTTATTGGGGGCAAATGCCAGCAATAAATTTGCTATTGGGCCTTAACCCCTTCATTGCCTTAGCGGCTAGCCGCTAAGGTAATGAAGCTGCTTTAATGTAATTCTTTTAATAGTGTACGGAGCAGGGGGTCTCCTGAGCTGAACTGCTTTGATTTCTGCCTCAGGGACCCCCTGCTTCCCTTGTTACAGGCCCCAGTATGGGGCATCAGATGCCAGTGTCGTCGACATTTTTAAAGCTTCCACATCGTGTGCCATGTAAATAATGGAGGAGATACCGGCACCCCATATCTGGGCCTGTAACTCGGGAAACAGGGGGTCCCTGAGGCTGAAATCAATACCGTTCAGCTCAGGAGACACCCTGCTCCTGCAGAATATTATAAAAAATTATATTAAAGCAGCTTCATTACCATAGCGGATAGACGGTACGGTAATTAATTATTTTTTATTGTTATGTTTGTTTTCATACCAGTGTAGATGAGCAGGGGGTCTCCTGAGCTAAAACTCATTGGTTTCAGCCTCGGGGGGCCCCCTACTTTATGAGATACAGGCCCCGTTATGCGATGACAGTATTCCCCTGCAGGATTTAAATCCCCTGGTCACGTGACGCGGGAGCTTTAAAAGCACAGAAGATACTGGCACCCCATAATGGGGCCTGTATGTCATGAAGTAGGGGGTCCCTGAGGCTGAAACCAATGCGGATTAGCTCAGGAGACCCCGTACACATGTACACTATTATTAAAATGTATATTTATACTGCACGATCGCCTGTAAGAGCCGTGCATGGATTTTAAGTGCAATAGCAGGGGGGTGGGAAGCTCAGGCGATCTGGCACATTTTTGCTCGGATGGACCAAAATGCACTGAACTTGTTAGTGAATCCCGCGTTTGGCTTCACTTTCTAACGGCCGAGCAAAAATTTTCCAATCTGGCGCAAAAGCTCACAGCGTTGTGAATCACCCCCATAGTGTTTTTTTTTTTAATTTGAAACTCTTATTCTGTGACAATTTGAGTGTTCCTCCTTTTTGGGCATCCACTCTTCCTTAATGACATATAAACCAATTTGTATCCAGAAGGTGTCCAGAAGGATTGCTTGGGACCAGCTGGAATTCACACAGATTTCTTGTACCCGGTGGATTAGCCTGGGATCAGTTGGGGCTCTGTGTACAAAGTGCAATTTAAAGACTATTATGCTGTGCTGCCCATTTAATTGCCCTGATAAGTTGTTTTTTCAGTCCCAGAAAAAAAGTTCTTTATTTTAGCGGGAAACTACTGTGTGGAGTCCTTACTGACCCTACCTGCAACCCAATCCGTCACAAAAATGCACAAGCAGAAAGGAACTGGTTATTAGCACAGGAGTGGAGCAGGGCAGGACAGTATTGATCAGGCATTAAACAGCTGAGTGATCAGAGATACAGTTGCAGCCACCAGTATCCGATCATTTGCCTGGGTAAAAAAGAAGGCATCTCACAGTAAATGCCTCAACATTTCTGAGATTCTGATGCCAGAATAATGGCCCATCGGATTAACACCGCAGGGGTACTTGCAGTCCCATTCAGTTTGAATGGTACTGCAGGGACCCTCCGCTGTGTTAATCTGATGAGCCATTTGTCTGGCTGCAGAAATCTCACAGAAATGTTGCAGTTTATTGGGAGATAACAAAAAACAAAACGAAGATGCCCAAAGCTACTTCCAATGTGACAAAAATACACAGTGTAATACCTATATATTCTCTTGAAAAAGGGTCATTTAGGTTAATCCTTTGGCAAAAGCATCTTAAGCCTGCTGCCACTTTCAAGGCATGACCGTTAGTAGGTCCTATCACTCCCTGAGTTAAAATTCTTATTTACTGTTACACCGGTGCTGCCCGCAGACCAGACCCGTCCCCTGTGCTCAGGTGGGACGTAGGGATACACGCACCCGCAGCAAAGGGAGCGCGTCCGGAGTGTGGTGTTAGTGTTGCCAGGTATAGTAATGAAGACAATACTTGCCGGTACCGGTAGTAGAGGAGGAGTAGTTATTGCCGTTGCCAAGATCAGGGATAGGAGAGTTGCGGATGATCGAAGGTATAAGCCGTGTTACAGGGATGCCAGAAGTCACGAAGTCCAAGTAGAGCCGAAGTCGAGAGCCAGAGGGGGTAGTCGTCCAATCCGCGTCAATACCTGAGGAGTCACTGAGAGAGTAGTCAAATGCTTCCATACAGAACTATGTCGAGCGACGAGTGATGGGAAGCACAGGCATAATAAAGCTGGGCAGGCCAATGGGAAAAGGGGGCAGGCCTGGAGGACTGCAAGGAGTCCTCCCTGATAGGAGGGAGGTGTTACAGCCCAGCTGAGTGTAATCCTTGATTTGCATGGAACTGTGTGATGCTTGGGGGCGACGCCTCACTGCAGGAGCAGTGGTTAAAAGTGCTCTGTTAGGCGTGTGCTCTGTACTGCACCGACACACTTTATTCGAGCAAATACCCGGTATGTACCTGGCAGATACCTGGAATGCGCCGCTCCTCACCTCTGACAAGCCCCGTTGCGTTTGCCTTCCCAGCCTGGGTTCATGCCTGGCTGTCGGGCGGCTGATCTGTTAAATGATAATGATTAGGATTTAATAGGCTGCAATGCTTCGCGTGCCTACCAGATGGCATAAATTCATGAATTGTAATGCAGTATATATATATATACTGTGCAGTATTGCAGCCAGCGGGAATAAAATGCTTCAATCCCTGCCGGAAAATACCTCAATGCACTCGGGCAGAAAACAGTCACAAACCTCAATACACCCGGGTATACCCGAATTCGTGGGACTAGCCGAGCTCGAATAAAGTGTGTCGCCAGTGTAAGTTGGGAATGCATGCACATAACGTCTGAGGCTGGCGTGCGTGTAGGTGTGCGTGCAGGAGGGCGTGGGCGCGCCCGGCGCTGAGCAGAGGAATCGCCGAGGGGAGTGATCCCGCGATGGCGGCAGGGGCGAGGAGCCGTGGAGGACGGTAAGGCAGGATTGTTTTGTGGGTCCAGGGGCTCCCTGCGGAAAGGGGGTGCTTTGTGTGGGAAGCGAGAAGAACGCCGATTCCTGACAGTACCCCCCTCTTCAGGAACGGCCTCAGGACGGTCCAAGAACGGTTTGTCTGGAAACTTCTTCCTGAAGGACTTAAGAAGGGCCGGGGCATGAATGTCCTTTGAAGGTACCCAGGATCTCTCTTCAGGGCCAAAGCCCTTCCACTGCACCAAGAACTGGAGCTGACCCCTGAATAGGCGAGAATTCAAAAGAGAGTGAACTTCGTATTCCTCGTTATTTTGTACCGTAATGGGATCCGGTTTACGAGTTTGATCCGGAAAGAAGTGACTGGAGATAAATGGTTTTAAGAGAGACACATGAAAGACATTGGGAATCTTCATACTGTGTGGTAGTTGGAGCCGGAATGCCACAGGATTGATTTGTTCACAAATAGGGAAGGGTCCCAGGAACTTAGGTGCCAGTTTAGGAGATGGTACCTTGAGGTGGATATTCCTAGAGGAGAGCCATACCAAATCCCCTGGTTTGCAACTGGGCACTGAACGACGATGACGATCGGCCTGTAATTTCGATCTGCGGGAGGAGTTGAGAAGGGTAGACTGGAGGGTGGAACACATAATTTATAAAGAAGGGTGACTCCAGGGTGGACTCGTTTTTTGCAGAATTGACGGCATACTCTGCCCAAGAGAGGAGTTGAGCCCAATCATCCTGGAAATCGGATATGAAACATCTCAGGTACTTCTCCAGGGATTGATTGATTCTCTCCGTTTGTCCATTGGACTGAGGATGATAGGCGGAAGAGAAGGAAGAAGAGATTCCCAATCTCTTCGTGAAAGCTCTCCAAAATTTGGATACGAAATGAGAACCTCTGTCAGACACAATGGACGAAGGGATCCCATGAATCTGGAAAATCTGCTCCATAAAGATATCAGCAAGGGCGGGGGAGGTGGGTAATCCTTTAAGTGGAATGAAATGGGACATCTTCGAGAACCTGTTCACGACCACCAAGATAGTGTTCATTCCTCTGGACCTGGGCAACTCCACGATGAAGTCCATAGAAATGTGGGACCAGGGGCGGTCGGGAACTGGAAGGGATAACAGAAAACCCTGAGGCTTTTGACGGAGAGTCTTGCTTTGAGCGCACGTGGGGCATGCGCGGGTAAACTCCAGAATATCTTGAGACATCCTTGGCCACCAGAAATTCCGACGAATGAGATCAGTAGTCTTCTTAAAACCTGGATGACCTGCAGATTTAGAGGAGTGACCCCAAGACAGGAACTCTGGAACAAATTTTGATGGTACAAAGAGTTTGTTGTCGGGAACGACCAAGTCCTTGGGAATGCGTCTCTGGGAGTGCAAAATCTTGTCAAGATTCTTGAAAGAAGACGTGGCGAGAATCCTCTCTTGTGGAAGGATAGTCTCCAACGATTCCTCTGGCCTCTCTTCAGAAGAATGTATACGGGAGAGTGCGTCTGCCTTTACGTTCTTGGTCCCGGGAATATAGGACAGGTGAAAATCGAATCGAGAAAAAAAAAGAGCCCAACGAGCCTGTCGTGGACCAAGGCGTCGAGCGTTCTCTATGTAAAGAAGGTTCTTGTGGTCCATGAGAATAGTAAATGGCTCTTTTTTTTTTTCAACTTTAAATTTTTATTGGAAAGTACAAATACAGCCAATGTTCCACAGCCCATTATTACATTACATTATTACATATTTGTCAAACACATGTAATGATGCCTCGAAGACACATCCACTTAACACTTTACAAACAAGACCAGACGAACTTGACAAGGGGACAGGGAAAGAGGATAGGGGGGGGTGGGGGGAGGGAGGTGATAGGTTGCCTGGCTCCGGTGTAGTTTTCTAGATATCTCTTGGTCAACTTTTTAGGCAATAGCTAAGGAATTTAACTGGGACAGGTCCTTCTGAGGTTTTTTTCTATTATTTGCTTTTCCCTATTCTATGACTACAGGAAGGTCTGCTAACTGTGCGTCGCTAAGTTGTGTTGCCCAATCTGTCCTTAAAGGAGACCGCACCTAGTTTAATTAGTGCAAGATTGAGGTGGCGTCCACTCCTGGGATGTCTACCTGGGTCAACCATGGATCCCAGACTTTTAGAAAATTTGTGCCGGAGTCATTAACTAAACTCGTTAATTGTTCCATCCGGCAGACATGCCAAATTCTGTTTTTGATCTTAGGGATAATTGGTATCTCCTGCTGTTTCCATAATGCTGCGATCTCGCATCTTGTGGCAGTATAGAGCCTTTGGCGGCACACATCAGAAATGCGCGATCAATTTATGCGACGCATTTGACAGATCCTGGATCCGCCTGCCCAATAGGAACAGCCACGGGTCCAGGGGGATCTCCAAATCGAGAATCCGCTGAATCCAATCTCTGATTTGTTCCCAAATAGGGGCCACCTTAGTGCAAGACCACAGCATATGTCGGAGGTCTGCTGCCTCCCCACACTGTTTAGGGCAGAGAGGGGAGTAGCCTTTTACAAACTTCGCTAAGCGCGTCGGAGTGTAATACCACCTCATAAGGACTTTATATGCGTTCTCCTTTAATGTGGTGCAGACTGAGCTTTTCGCCGCCGCCTGAATAATTCTGTCCCATTCGTCGTCCTCTAAAGTCTCTCCTAGGTCTGATTCCCAGTGTCTCATGTAACTCAGTCTATTGTCAATGGGCGACTTCTGGCAGATCACTTCCCTGTACATTCTAGATGTGAGTCCCCTTGTGTCCGTATCTCTGGAACACAGCTGCTCGAAATTTGTTCGCGCCGGTCGAATTGGCGTTTTATTGTAGAAATCTCTGATCTGGATGTACCTAAAAAATTCGCTGTTTGGGATATTCTTAGAGGATTTGGTCAAATGTTTGTATGGTCGTTATGCCCTCCAGATCTTTTAGACGGGAAAACCCCTTCTGAGTCCATATCAAGAAATTTTTGCTATTCAGGCCCGGAGCGAAGTCTGGGTTGCCCACTATTGGTGTCATTAATGTTGTTTTGGTAGTCAAATTACATTTGAATTTCGTGGCCTCCCAAACTTTTAATGAATTGACCATGGTCTGTAGCGGATTGTGCATCTTGCGTACTCCTTCTCTGGGTAGCCAGATTAAATTTCGGAGTTCAATTGGTGCACAGCATCTCTTCTCCAACTCAACCCATCTCCGTAGGCTTGGGTCTGTGTGCCATTGGAAAATCTGCCCTAATTGGGCTGCTTTATAGTAGGCCTGCAAGCAAGGCACCGCTAACCCTCCGCATGATGTGGGACGTTTTAATATTCCTTTAGCAATTCTTGGGTTTTTCCCGTTCCAAATAAATTTCATAATTTTTGACTGGAGGGAGAGCATGTCCGCCTGCACCAAAGGGATAGGGAGACTCTGGAAAAGATATAGCATCTTTGGGAGGAGATTCATTTTCACGCTATGTATCCTCCCAATCCATGAGATGCTCCCCTTCATCCAGGTTCGGAGATCCTCCCCTAGCGTCTTTATGATCTTGGGGAAATTTGCTTTATATAAAGTTTTGTACTCCCTTGTGAGATAAACCCCTAAATATTTGATAGCGGAGGGTTGCCATTTGAACTGAAAATTGAGGTCAATCAGTTGTTCGACTTCTTTTGGTAGATTAATATTGAGGGCTTCTGATTTAGACTGATTGATCTTAAATCCCGAAATTTGGTTAAATTTGCCCAGTATGTTGAATACATTTGGAAGAGATGTGAGAGGTTTGGCTAATGTGAGAATGACATCGTCCGCATATAGAGCGGCTTTGTGCATTTGGTCTCCCACAGGGATACCAGAGATATCTGGGCTATTTCTGATGTGTGCCGCCAAAGGCTCTATACATAAGGCGAACAGTAGTGGCGACAGCGGGCATCCTTGACGTGTTCCGCTTTTGAATTCAAACTGTTCTGAGGGGAAACCTTGATATCTCACTCTTGCTGTTGGGTTTTTATACAACGCCAGGATGGCCTGCAGGAGGCGTCCCTCAAAGCCAAATGCTCTCAGTGTTTCCGATAGGTAGGGCCAATCTATTCTATCGAAGGCTTTCTCAGCGTCCAGACTTAACACCATGGAATGAATTTTTTCTTTTTGTGCCAGATCAATTAGGTCAATAATTCTCCTGGTGTTATCTGCCGCTTGTCTACCTCCGATAAACCCTACTTGATCCGTGTGAATTAACCCGGGAAGAACACTACCCACCCTGTTGGCTATAAGTTTAGAGTATATTTTGAGGTCCGAGTTAATCAGTGAAATGGGCCGGTAGCTCTTACAGTCTGCCGGGTCCTTTCCGGGTTTATGGATCACCGATATTGAGGCTTGGAGCATTTGTGCTGGAAATGAGGCCCCTGCTAAGATTTCATTGAATAACTTTAACATGTGGGGGGCTAGAATTTTTAAATATTTCTTGTAATATAAGTTCAAAAAGCCATCTGGCCCTGGGGCTTTAGCCGGTTTTAGTGCTTTGATGACCCCAGAGAGTTCCTCCATCGTGAAATCCGACTGGAGTGCCTCCCTTTCGCATCTCTTCAAAATGGGTAAATTTGCCTCTTTTAAGAAGGTCCGTAAATTCTCCTTTGTTTTCGAATTATGGGTTACCTTATTTTCATTGTATAATATTTCGCTGGGATGGAGGTAAGGTCCCCCTCTTGGTTTCGAATTGCGTGAATGTGATAGTTTGGAAGCTTGTTTTTTAGCTTACTGGCAAGTAGTGTGTCAGGCTTGTTAGCTTTTTCATAAAATTTCCACTTGGACCAGGTCAATTCCTTCTCAGCCCGGGCGGAGAGGAGGTTAAGACTAGTTTTAGTGGCTAGTAATTGAGTCAGCGTGTGGGCATTCTTATTTTTTTTGTGAAGGGAGGAAAGCTCCACTAGCTGTTCCTCTAGCTTCAAAAATGTTCCCTCCCGCTCCCTTTTCCGTTTAGCGGCCAGATTCATAATGACCCCCCTGAGGGTAGCCTTATGGGACTCCCACAGTGTGGAGTGCGTTGCCACAGTCCCCTCATTCTCCTCGAAGTATTGTGTGAGCTTTTCCCCAATTTCCACCTGTAGGGCTGGGATTTTCAGCAAGATTTCGTTTAGTTTCCAGTTCGCTCTAGGTCTGTCTAGTGGGATTAGTGTGCACCGCAGCTCTATAGATGCATGGTCGGACCATGAAATGTCATGGATCTCGGTGTGAGAGACTCCAGGGACCATTCTGTTGGATACAAGGAAGTAATCTATCCTGCTATATGTGTCATGTGGGTGTGAGTAGAAGGTGTATTCTATCAGTCTCTGGTGTTGTTCCCTCCAAATGTCGAGTAGTTGGCAGTCACGTAGCCCTTTTTTAATTGTTAGTATGTCAGATCTGTGTGTAATATTAGTGGATGAACATCTGTCAAGGTCCTCCCGTAGTGCCCTGTTCAGGTCTCCAGCGACAATGATATTACCTCTGGCCACTTTGTTGAGTTTCCCAAAGAAGGTAGAGAAAAAACCTGGGGCCGTCTCATTAGGGGCATATATTGTTGCTAGCGTAATTGGGAACCTTTGGATTGCACCTCTTACTATGAGGAATCTGCCCTCTTTATCTATGAAGGTTCTATCGGGTACGAACGGTATTCTTTTATGAATTAGTATGGCCACCCCTTTTTTTTTTTACTTTCGCGGAAGACAAAAAGTGTGTCGGGTAGTCCCTATCCAGGAATTTGGGGTAGTTGTCTTGAGAGAAGTGTGTTTCTTGCAGAAACAGAATTTCTGCCCCTTTACGCTTATAATCTCGGAAGGCGATTCTGCGTTTAGCCGGGCTGTTAACCCCTTTAATGTTATGTGATACTAGCCTGAGTTCCTTACTCATTTAAGAGTATGAGATGACTTTGCTGCCGATATCTGTTCCTGATTGATGCACCTGGACCAGAATCCCGACCTCCTCTTCTTCTCGAACTGCAATACCTCACTTCACCACCTACAGAAATACACAAGGGGGAGCACACAAGAGGGTACACCTGGGGGGACACAACAAACACTAGACAAGACAAAAGACAGTAGAATTCTCGTCGTCTCGGCGACGTCGCCTCCTTGACGAGATCACCGCCTTTGGGAAGTGGGACTCCTCTCCAACCGTCCGGAGGAAACGTGGGATGAAGTTCACTCACCCACCGCGTCCAGTCCCAAAGGACTTCACTAGGGCCCAGGAGATCCACCCTCCTCCCCCCCAGGTGCGTGGCCCATGCGGATTTTTGAAGCAGGTCACTCCCCCCCTCTCCTGCCTCGCTCTTCCTGAGCTTGAATTAATAAAACCTAATATATACTATGCATAACCAGAGTCTGTCCCGGCTTTGTTCACCCCTGTAGTGTATCAGGCTAATCCCTCGGTGTCATGGCATCAGCAACCTTATTTGCTTCTCCTCCAGTTCTCGTCCCCCTTCCTTTTGATTTCAGCCTTCCCCATCGATCTCATCTGTCTATCTAAACCTTGTGTCGCCCTGCTCCCTACTTCCCTTCTCTTTGCCCACTCATCCTGTCTTCATCAACCTACTATCCCTTCTCTACCTCCTTTGATACCTAACCTACCAATTCCTACTTCACGTCCCCCTTCACTCCACTTCCAGCCACCACTCCCACTCTCTAACTTGCACAATTCTATAGTTTTCTGGTTTCCTCACTTCTCCACATTTATTCATCTTTCTTCTTAGCTCCCTACTTACTCTCTCTCTTACTCTCCCCTCTACCACTTCCTTACTACTTGCTACATCCCTACCCCACTTTAAATTCTAGTCTACTTCCTTACTCCTTCTTATACTTTTGTCTCCACTTCTACTTATTGCCTCTCATCTACTTGCTTTTATCCTCTTACTAACTCCCTCTCTATCACTCACCCTGCCCTTACTTGTTTAATGGTTCTACCGCTACGGCGCTATACTAATTCACTTCCCGTCTGTCTTCTATTCGTCTCAGATTCAAAAATTCAAAAAGCCCGCTTCGGGCCGGTGAGGTGACTAATCCAGGCCTGTGCGGGTCATCCGGCGCATTCTGGACGCCTTGATGGCTTACGGCTGTCCTCGTTCTTGCTGGTGATGTCATCTGGCCGCGCCGGTGGGAGCTAGCTCCGCGCCACCTCCAAGATGGCGCCGCTCCTTCCGGGGCATAGCTGTGACGCGTATCCGGGAGGCGGCCATTTTGGAAGACGTCTCCCACCAGTGCGGAGGTGCGTGCGCCTGCTCCTGCTTCCCGCTCACCGCTCTCTTCCTGCTCCTGCGGTTCACTGTGGATTCCCGCCTTCTAGCGCTGCATCGCCATCTTGTGTCGGGGGCCGCCATCATCAGAAAGGTAGGCCGCAAATTTTCTCACCAGGGATTCTGTTTCAGTGCAGGTTGCTTGATCACTGGACATCTGTACTTGGGGTGTCGGGGATCACCGCTCTTTCACTCGAGCGTGAGGTTCTTTATTTGGTGATAGCTTCACCGTGGCCGGAGACCAGACCTCAAGTATAATTTGTAACGGAACTTCAACAACATTGAACATTGAACTTTTTTTTCTTAGTGTTCATCTGAGACCTTTAGGTTGGTGCTGCACCCCTTTGCTCTCTGGGGGATCTTGCCCTTTGTTCCCATACAGGTTCTGGGAGGGCGCTATTTGGGTCTTCCGCTGCCGGTGCTTCCCCTAGGCCCAGCTTATGGAGGAAAGCTGGCCCCTCTTCTGGTCCTCGAAGGGTGGTAGTTTTGCCGCCTCTTGTTACCTGCAGGCCGAAGGGGAAGGTCCACCTGTACCTCACCCCTTTATCTCTCAGGGTCTTGGTGAGAGGCAGCAGGGCCCTTCGGCGAGCAAGTGTCTCTGGGGACAAGTCTTGATAGATAGACATTCGCACGCCCTCATACTCCACTACTGGCAGGGGTCTCGTTTTGTGTAGTACCGCTTCTTTTGAGCGGTAATAGTGCATTCTGAGCACAATGTCCCGTGGCTGCTCGTGCATTAGAGGCTTGGATCGCAGGGCTCTGTGGCACCTGTCAAGGGCTAAGTATTCTTTAGGGGTGTCCGGGAGCAGAGATTCTAGCCATTTCAGGATAAAATCCTCACTGTCCAGGACAGTTTCAGGGACCCCCCTAATCCGGAGGTTATTACGCCTGTCCCTATTTTCTGAGTCCTCCTGGCGGTCCCGCAGCTCATTTATTTGTTCTTGGAGACTGGTATATTTGCGGTCTTGTCTTTTTATGGCCCTGATCGACAGGTCCGTTTTATTTTCTAGGACGTTCGTCCTCTCCCCCAGTTCGGTAACCTCTTTCTTTAGGTCCTTAAGCTCAGCCTGCAGCAGTACTTTCAGGTTTTCGTAGAGTTTATCCAGGTCGCATTGTCTCACCGGACGCAATGCAGGGTTATCCCGCTCCTCTCCTTCCCCGTCCGGCTCGGTCTCCGATCCGGCAATCGAATGTGGCGCCATTTCTCCCCCTGCACCACTCGATCCAGCTCGGCCGAAATATTCTGGTAGCCCCTTCTTTTTGGCTATTTTGGGGGTTTTCCTTGACATTGCGGGACAATGTGGGGCTTTATTGGTAAAATGATCCATTGAGTGGGTGAATTTATTAGGTTTCTGCTATCAATATATTCTAGCGAGGCACGGAGCACTTATCTTATGCGACCATGCTCCTTGCCGTCGCGCATGCGCCTCAGTAAATGGCTCTTTTGACCCCTCCAGCAGGTGTCTCCACTCTTGAAGTGCCATCTTTACGGCCAGAAGTTCCCTGTTACCCACGTCATAGTTCCTCTCGGCAGACGGGAATTTCTTGGAAAAATATGCACAGGGATGTAACTTATCTTGGGGCGTGGGTCTCTGGGAAAGAACGGCACCAGCGCCGCAATCAGAAGCGTCGACCTCCAGGACGAAGGGAAGTTCGATGTTGGGATGACGGAGAATAGGTGCGGATATAAAGGCTTCCTTGAGTGTCTCGAAGGCGGAGATAGTCTCGGGTGACCAAGCAGAAGGATCAGCTCTTTTTTTGGTGAGTGCAGTGAGGGGTGCCACAATGGTGGGAAAACTCCGTATAAACTTACGATAGTAATTAGCGAACCCTAAAAAACGTTGTATGGCCTTGAGAGAGTTGGGTCTTGGCCATTCAGTGACTGCTTGAAGTTTACCGGAGTCCATCATAAACCCCTCATCGGAAATGATATACCCCAGGAACGGAGTAGAGGTCGTATGAAAGGTGCACTTCTCCAGTTTGGCGTACAAATGGTGTTCATGGAGACGGGAAAGGACGTAGGAGGTGTGACGTATATGGTCCTGGAGATCTTTGGAAAAAATCAGGATATCATCCAAGTATACAATAACAAAAATATTGAGTACCTTACGAAAGACGTCGTTGATGAAATCCTGGAAGACAGCGGAAGCATTACATAAGCCGAAAGGCATTACTAGATATTCGTAGTGTCCACTACGCGTGTTGAAGGCAGTCTTCCATTCATCCCCCTTCCTGATGCGCACCAGGTTATAGGCACCACGTAGATCCAACTTGGAAAAAATCTTGGCCCCCTGTAATTTATCGAACAGTTCGGTAATAAGGGGAAGGGGATAACGATTTTTAATAGTGATGTGGTTTAAACCCCTGTAGTCGATGCAAGGCCTCAACGACCCGTCCTTTTTCTTGACGAAGAAAAACCCAGCCCCTGCTGGGGAATTGGAGTGACGAATAAAGCCTTTCTTGAGATTCTCCTGGATATATTCATCCATAGCGTGAGATTCTGGTAACGACAAGGGGTAGGTCTTGGACTTGGGTAGGGAGTAACCTGGAACTAGATCGATCGGACAATCGTAAGTCCTGTGTGGCGGCAAGAGGTCTGACTGTACCTTATTGAAAACGTCCCGGAATTGATGGTAAACGGAAGGTAGAATAACTTCGGGAACAGAGGTATTGGCCAGGAGTTGATGAGTCTCGTCTGACCTCGGCCTCCAGGAAATGGGAGCAGAGGAAGTCCAGTCAATGAGAGGATTGTTAAGCTGTAGCCAAGGAAGACCAAGGGTGATGGGTATCCCAGGAGAGTGAATGGCATCGAGAACTAAGATCTCCTTGTGCAGATGTGAGGACAGAAGCAAAGGAGCCGTCTCTAAGGAGATGTGGGCCGGGGTAAGAGGACGTCCATCGATACCGACGAGTGCGATGGGAACCTTCTTTCTCACGAGTGGTATGCGGTTTAACCTGGCGAATTCAAGATCCACAAAGTTTCCTCCAGCTCCTGAGTCAATGAAAGCGGCGGTAGAAGTCTTGAACTTATCGCCTGAAAGGGAGACTGGAAATGTAAGTTTCTTAGGGAGTTCACCTTTAGAAAGGGGACGTGGAGAAATTACACCCAGAGAGAGCCCCTCTGTACTCACTGGGTGTTCCCGTCCCGGACGCAGTGGACACTCCCGAACCAGATGTTCCATGGATCCGCAGTAGAAACACAATCCCCCGGCGTGGCGGAACTGCCGTATCGGTGTGCGGATGCGTTGTACCCCCAATTGCATTGGCTCTGGCAACTCCAGTGCAGGAGTGTTGCTGGGAGTACTGGAGAACGGAACTTGAAAGTTATGGAAGCGAGTGCGCTGACGCTCTGAGCGGCGTACCTGGATACATTGATCCACTCGGACAGCCAAATCAATGAGGACCTCCAATTGATCCGGCCTGGATTGGCGAGAGAGTTCATCCTTGATGGGATCTGCCAGGCCTTGCCAGAACACGGAGATGAGAGCCTCTTGTCCCCAGTTAGTCTCGGCTGCTAGAGTCCGGAATTCCACAGCATACTGCGTCACCATTCGTCGTCCCTGAGTGATCTGGAGGAGAGAAACAGATGCCATCTCCCGACGAGCGGAAGAATCGAATACTTGTTGAAACTCGGCTTTAAATGCCGGGTAATCTTGGGTAAGGTCAGAACGTCGCTCCAAAACCGAGGAAGCCCAAGCCAGGGCGCTGCCAGTGAGGAGGTTATAAATGTAGGCTACCTTCTTGCGATCAGTATTGTAGAGATGGGGGGCCATTTCAAACTGCACCTCACACTGGTTTAGGAAACCCCTACAATCTTGCGGTTCACCTGCATAAGGCTTGGGGGTTGGAATCCTTACATCTGAGCTGCTAACTGCGCTTGCGGAGTGGGGGCTTACATCTGGCGGGGTCGCGGTCAGTACCCTGTCTGAGAGTACTGCGACCTGGCGTGTAAGTGCCACAATTTGATCCGCCGTGGCCTGGTTATGCTGAAGCAGATTAGAGAGAAACTGTTGAAGTTCGGTCTGGTCTGCGTCTTGTGGGCTCGACATAATGTTACGCCGGTGCTGCCCGCAGACCAGACCCGTCCCCTGTGCTGAGGTGGGACGTAGGGATACACGCACCCGCAGCAAAGGGAGCGCGTCCGGAGTGTGGTGTTAGTGTTGCCAGGCCAGGTATAGTAATGAAGACAATACTTGCCGGTACCGGTAGTAGAGGAGGAGTAGTTATTGCCGTTGCCAAGATCAGGGATAGGAGAGTTGCGGATGATCGAAGGTATAAGCCGTGTTACAGGGATGCCAGAAGTCACGAAGTCAAAGTAGAGCCGAAGTCGAGAGCCAGAGGGGGTAGTCGTCCAATCCGCGTCAATACCTGAGGAGTCACTGAGAGAGTAGTCAAATGCTTCCATACAGAACTATGTCGAGCGACGAGTGATGGGAAGCACAGGCATAATAAAGCTGGGCAGGCCAATGGGAAAAGGGGGCAGGCCTGGAGGACTGCAAGGAGTCCTCCCTGATAGGAGGGAGGTGTTACAGCCCAGCTGAGTGTAATCCTTGATTTGCATGGGACTGTGTGATGCTTGGGGGCGACGCCTCACTGCAGAAGCAGTGATTAAAAGTGCTCTGTTAGGCGTGTGCTCTGTAAGCTGGGAATGCATGCACATAACGTCTGAGGCTGGCGTGCGTGTAGGAGGGCGTGCAGGAGGGCGCGGGCGCGCCCGGCGCTGAGCAGAGGAATCGCCGAGGGGAGTGATCCCGCGACGGCGGCAGGGGCGAGGAGCCGTGGAGGCTGGTAAGGCAGGATTGTTTTGTGGGTCCAGGGGCTCCCTGCGGAGAGAGGGTGCTCTGTGTGGGAAGCGAGGAGAATGCCGATTCCTGACATTTACCTGTATAATTACAGGAAGAATTATCAGCATTGGATCTGTCGTAACCCAGCTAAATGAAACTGACCTAAGCTCTCAAAAGCAGCTGAGACCAGCTGCACATAGTTAATAAACATACAGATTCCCAACAAGCTCTGAGAAACCCCTACCATTACCACATACTGTAATATATATATATATATATATATATATATATATATATATATATATATATATGTGTGTGTGTATATAAGTGTCAAAAGGAGTGCTAGTGACAAAAATACACAGTGCAATACCTATATATTCTCTTGAAAAAGGGTCATTTAGTTTAACCCTTTGGCCAAAGCGTTTATTGGGAGATTACCCCAGATTTTCCAAGGCAAGTGATCTAATACTGGTGAGTGCATCTCTAAGATCTATGCCAGCAACATCTCCACCTCCTCTGCACTGGGGAGAGAGGAAGAGTAAGAGATTAGGCTACCTGTTGCCCACCAATTGTGTATAGATATGTGTATGTACAATGTTTATTGCCAAGTTTTTGTGTACTGTATGTCTGCATATGTGTTTGTATATGTCGATTCTATATCTGTTTATTTACTATATATATGAGTCTATGTAGATTGTATACAGTATAGTTTTGTGTGTATGGACATGTGTATATGTACAGTACCTCAATTGTATATATTGGTGTGTATGTGAAGTCTGCATACAGTATATACAGAATTTGTGGAGTTTTTATTGGGGTTTAGAATGTACAGTAGTTATACATTCACTCTTCTTTGCTTATGTTCCCAGCACTTGTTTCCTTACAAAAATATAGCCTGGAATAGGGATGTACTGTACATACTTTTTGCAACAGTTAGTGAAATTGTCAAAAAGCAACATTGTTCCAATGGAAAATATATTTTGTTTGCAGGATCACATGACAAATGTGCAGCTTACATCAGGGGTGCGCAAAGTTTTGCTGCTGTGCCCCTCCCCCTGTGTGACAGCCCCAGCGCTCATGCCCCCTTCCCCCCTCCCCCCACCAAAATCCCTCGCCCCCCAGCTTGAGCACTCCAGGGTTACATGATTTTTTTTAAAACACAATTTCTGAAAAATGTGGCAAATGATGAAATGTTATACATTTTCTATAAGGAGATATTTGGTACCCTTTTAACAAAATACCCCACACAATTTTCACTATATTTTGAAATTTCTGCAAATGTGAAAAAAAAACATGAACTGACTCCAGGATAGTTCGGACATCTCTGACTGGCTGCTACCATCTGTCAGCTAGAACGTTATACTGTATCGCACTTCCTAAAATCAGTGGCAAAAGATTGTTTAGCTACTGTAAATAGAAAAACTGGAGCAAGAATCTAAACGATTAGATACAATAAACCCCATTGCTTTTAATGGATTTTTTGTCTTTTTTGCTCTGATATTTTCTGCTATAGGTTTGCAGCTACAGACTTTAATAGATCATGGGTTATACAATATTGTATTGTGTTTTTTCTCTTTATTGTCCTAAACAAGCATTTTATAACTAAACATACAGTCACAAAGGAACAGAGGGGTTGAACAAGTCACTTATTAAAAACAATCCTTCTAGTGTGTCCTTTGGTATGGCATATATACAACCAGCATTTTTAAGGTAGCTTTCCTTAATTTGAATTTATAAAACAACAATATGAAACTAATAACTTTGTAAATCACACTTTTCTTATAAGGAAAATAATTTTTACATGTGGTCCCACTGAGCTGGTCAAATAATATAAATAATATATGTATTTCAAAATACAGTGTGTGTGTGTGTGTGTGTGTGTGTGTGTGTGTGTGTGTGTGTGTGTGTGTGTGTGTGTGTGTGTGTGTGTGTGTGTGTGTGTGTGTGTGTGTGTGTATATATACATATATGTTAACACCCTACCTTATCTACAGTAAATATCTGTTGTTGTTTTTTTTCCCCTCTCTCTACACTGCTTTAGCCATTGAATCCTGTGTATATCAGTATTGCTTGACCTGAAGAAGAGAGGACAACTCTCGAAAACTTGTCCTATGACATAAATTGTTAGTCCATTAAAAAAGGTATCACCGAATACTGAAGAACTCATTTATTCTGCACTATTGCAACTGGACTAACACGGCTATTTTCTGCTTTATATATGTATATAGATATATGTATATGTATATATGTATATATGTATATATATATATATATATATATATATATATATATATATATATATATATATATATATATATATATACAGTGTTCGACAAATCTATCCTCCTATTGGCCAAGCAGCACACGTGTGGTACTATAAATATTTTTTCAGCACACATGTATACCACACGAATGGGGGATATGCACCATGTCTCGGGTGTCAATTCTCTCCTGTGGGGTATCCACAAAGGTTGATGAGTGAGCTGACATATGGATGGTTAATCCCCCATCATGCGGGTAAAACATGTGCTGGGGTAGGGCTAATAATTAAAAATGTCCTTGTCCTTATGTATCTGAGATACCATGCTCTAGTTTTCTTGCCATTCACTATCTATAACGTGCTCTCAGAGGCAGGATGGGGGCGGATGCAGCCTCCGTTGGGTCCATCCATCCTTCCCCTTGTGGCACTCCCCTATGGGCGTTCCACAACAGTGTTGTGAGGACAGCGTCATGGCTAGTCACTCCCCTATGCTAGGTCTCGGGGCGCATGCGTCAGAGGGTCAAATTTCATTGGCTACGGTAGAGCGGTGACGTCACGGATATCGCGAGATTTGGCAGCCATTACTATTTAAGTGTTTTGTATACCGTGTGGAAGCACTTCTTGATAAAGTGCCAGACACGAAACGCGTAGAAGGGTTGCATCCCTTGCTTTTATGATTCCTCATTAAAGATACTATTTTTGGCCAGACCTGTTCTTCATTTGGATCGTGGTGCGCTGCACTCTTTTCTACATCACGTGTGGTACTAGGTGGCGAGTAGATTTTTTTGTTCGGCGAGTAGATTTTTTGGTGATTTGTCGACCACTGTATATATATATATATATATATATATATATATATATATATATATATATATATATATAATAAATAGATGATACCGTTCTGTGGCTAACGAAATGCTTTTATTTGTGCGAGCTTTCGAGATACACTGATCTCTTCTTCCGGCGATGTTACAATGAATGAAGCAAAAGGTATACTATAAACAGTGTCTATTGGAATGTTATCTGTGCTGGTCCTTCCCCTGGTGTGGATGTGTTTTATGGCTAGAGGTGTCCTGTGTGCTCATTTGCATGTCATTCCCCAGAATCCCTTGCTGCAGTGGAAGTGCTGTGTGCTGTTGCTATATATGTTGCTTTGTAAGTAACTAAAGTAAAGTTGTACTTTACTTTACAACTTAAGTTGTAAACTTAAAAAACTAAAGTTTTTTACAACTTTACAACCATGCTTTATATGGTTTCCTCTTGCCATCGATCCGGGGCCTGCTTGAGGTCTGGCAGCTCATGACAAGCCATTACAGAGAACGATCCCATTACTATCCGGTTTGTGAACCAGAGATGAGGAGTTACTCAGTTCTCGGCTCCATGCTGATAAGGTTTGACAAAGTTTAAATAAGTACTGGGTCATCTGGGTCAGTCACCCACCCAGGCAGTCACCCACCCATACTTAACCCCCCCCCAGGCCATAATTAAAACCCCAGGCCCATACTTAACCCCCTCCGCCCACACCCCCCCCTCCCCCAGGACCATACTGAATCCGCCAGGCCTTTTGTCACATTGGATGTAGCATTGGGTATCTTTGGGTATCTTTGTCTTTTGTTGAAAATATAAAAATAAACAGATTGCATTGTAATTTTTTTTCCATATTACAATAAGAAGAAAACAGTTAAAGCAAAGCAACTAAAGTTAAAGCAAAAGTTTGCTTTAAAGTAAAGTTAAAGCAAAGCAAGTAAAGTTGCGCGCTAAAAAAATATTTTCCGTGGTAGGGGTATGGGTTCGGGGGGGGGGGGGGAGGCCCTGCTCCTTTCATTTGTCCTGGGCCCCATGATTTCTGTTGGCGGCCCAGTCTATAGGTTTCAAGGTTTGGTTTGCAAAGTCTTACGCCGCAAACTAGGCTCAAGATGTAATACAACGGTTTTACAAAATATGTATGTCTGCAGCTAATGATGACATATCAGTGATCTCTTCCCTTCCCCTCCACACCCCTCAACCACCCCTTCCCCCTCCCCCCACCGCCCCCTGATCACCCCCCTCTTCCCTATGAAGATAAGGTTTTGTCTACAAATTTGTATGCCGCAAACTATGCCCACGATGTAATACAACAGTTTTACAAAATATATATGTGCACGGTTGACTGTGAGCATCTCATAGCTATTATGTCAATCAAAAGACAGATATCCGTGATCTCTTCCTCCCCTCATCCTTAAAAAAACATAAAACACGACCATAGCACAGCAGGAATAGGAGCGCGGTGACTGATGCCCAGATCTAAACATGGAAATATCATGCGGCAATTTGAGAGATCACTTAAAGTTGTCCCCTCATCTACATACCAAGATATGCACTGCAACATCTTACATCGGACATGCACCACCCCCACATTTAGACTAAGGGCTAGGCTGGCTCCAAATAGCACCTGTACCAAGTGTTCAGCACCGGAGACGGATTTGTTACGCCGTCTATGGAGTTGTCCTGTGATCCAAACCTTTTGGACACAGGTGGCAGATTTGAGCAAAAACTCCCTACACTTTAATAAAAACTTTTTGAATGTTAAAAATCAACTTTTTGCTTCCAAGTGTTAAAATATATTGCTGATTTCAAGTTCTTTACAATGAATTCCTGCAGTTGGAAGATGTTTTGATCACTGCAGGCACCCAACATTGAAATTTGTAGAGCTGTAGTTTTGCAAACCAATGCATTTTTTATGACTACTGAAAGCTTGTATCTGTTTTCCTTGACATGTTATAACTCTCCTGTTTACTAGGGATGGATGACTCCGAATATACTGTATCTCCTTAATGGAACAAAGATCATGAGGATTCTGATAGCTCATCTGATTTGATCTTATCCAATTCAGCACTAAAGTTGTCTGCAATGCATTGCAAAACCCTTTTTCAGAATAATGTGCATCCTTACAAAATCTATCACATTTAAAGCAAAACTTGTTCATTGATGTTCCGTGAAAAACAAATGTTTTTATTTTTTTTGGGAACCGCTAAAAAATCATACTTGTAGGAGGATACTTATTGTTCTACACTTTTATCAGTTGGTCAAAAGGCATCATACAGTAATTACTTTACAAGGGAAACAAGAGGAAATATAGACTTTGCACTTTACCTGGAGATTCCTGGGTCTATAAACAAAAAAAGATTAGATAAAGATTGGAAAAGAACAAATAAAGTAGTTAGGTACCATGGAAGCCTAAAAGGTTTTTTTAAATATAAAAACAATTATTCATACTTTTTTTGTAAGGGTAACAATCACCTACTGTACATTTAACCTAATAAACATGTCATTAGTTGTATGAAGGGCTTCACCTTTATGTTATTGAACCCTTTCGCTACCAGAGGATCCTGCAGGCCTTTCTGGTAGTTATGGATTCAAAAAATATACAAACCAAAATCAAATGGAAAAAAATAAGCAAGCTCAAAACTAGTTATAAGATAACTATGATATCTAAGATAACATTATATTTTACAATCCGCTTATATGCCAGGCTGCACCTTTAACACATGTGACTGCCATTTGTTCAAGTTGATACCAAGGGCCTCATGCATTAAAGTCTGAAACCAAAAATCGCCAGGGTTTTTAAATCGCCATATTTGACAGCGTATAGGATAGCATGGGAGTGGGTGTGTTGTGTATTGTTGTTTATTAAATATTGTAATGGTTTTTGGTGGCCTAGGAGGTGGCTAGTAGGGCTGTTGTGTGTATTTTTTTGTATTGTGGGTAGCGGTAGTGGGTGAAGGGGGTATTAGCCCCAAGGATGGGTGTTTAGGCCTACCGTGTGGGTAGTGGGAGGGGTTAACCCCTTCATTACCATGGCAGTATTAACCGCTAAGGTAATGAAGGGATTAAGTCCAACCACAAGCCTCTCGCAAGGCCTAGACACCCACCAAGGGCCAAATACCACCTTCACCCACCCCCGCTACCCACAATAAGCATGGCACTGGTGGTTAACCCCTTTATTGCCTTAGCGGTTAGCCACTAAGGAAATGAAGTTGCCTGTAAATCCATTTTTCATGTATCTGATTCATGCCGGGGGTCTCCGGGGGTGATATTAATGGATATCAGCTCCGGAGTGTCTCGGCACCTTCTTGCCAACGTTTTGTGGCGAGACGATTTGGAGAGGAAATCTCCCTTCTAGAGCGGCGATCAGCCTCGATAACCTGATTGGGGCTACTAGAATTGGGTGAGTTTGAGAAGTTGGCGATACGTGGCTTATCGCTGTGCGTTTGCCGATTTATTTATTTTTCTCTGCCAAATAAGCCTGGTGATTTTGCTCCTATTGCCAGCTTATCGGGGCTTACGAATCGCTGTAGGCTTTTTTGGCAATATGATGACGATAAGGGCTTTATCACTTATAGCTTATAGCATGAGGCCCTCAGTAGGTACCGTTTGAATGTTGTAAAATTTATTGTAAAATAAAAAAATCAGACATTACATTCATTACGAGTGTGATGTCATAATTGAATGTGTTACTGACAATGAAATCAGCACACATTGTAAAATCAAACTATGTGAATGATATTGTTGATGTGACAACCAATTAATGTTATCCTCATATTGTACAAACAGATATTCAATGTACTGGAAACATCGCCGGACTTGACGGTTCACCGCGTATGTCTTTTGCTATGGATGTTGAGAGTCCGGGATTAAGCCATCACCAACCTGCTACAGCACATCGTGAGTGCCCACCAAGAGCAATTGGCCTCAATCGAACAATCTGAAGCTTGTTTATTGGAAAGCCAAATATCTCGTCATCAACAATTGGAGTGTTCATGAAAAAATGGTAGCTGAAATCACAAATACAGTATAAAAGAAATCTTGCTACTGAATACTGCTGAATTTCAAATTCTCAATACCTTGATGCAATCTATTGCTGCAAGTTTACAGAAACAAACTGAAATGCGTGCCTCTGCAATAGCATCTGAAGTACAGTTCCCTGCCTCCTCCGAAATTGCAAATTCTCCACAAACAGTGATGCGTCTCCACAAAGATTATTGCAATTATCTTCTCCAACAGTTATTGAAACATCACCTCCCAAACGATATTGAAGCATCACAACCAGACGTTATTGAAGCATCTCCACAAGCAATCATTGCAAAGACACCTGCAACAACTAAAAGATGTACAACACAGAAGAGAAAATCAGTTCCAAAATACTGGTGCACACAATCCTGTACCTGGAAGAAACGTTTTTTGCAACACACTATGAAGACAACAGATACAATTTCTCATGCACCGTTGACAAAGCCACTAAGTCCACACTTGCCACAATCACATCGCATGCCATTCACTCCACCCTTGGCACAGCCACTGATAGAAAGGCAAACACCAGCTTTAGCACAGCCACCTACACAAAGCCAAACACCAGCCTTACAACAGCCACCGACAGAAAGGCAATCGCCACCCTTGGCACAGCCATCTGCCATTATGTCAGTGACAAATGCAAGTGGGCGGCCTCTAAGTTCTAATGTTCGTGGCAGAGGGAGAACATGTTCACAAGACACACAAAGCAACAGGCCAATGAATAGATCACAAATGTTGTTAACCAAAAAATAAAAATCATGTGTGAAAATTGAACTTCTTTGTAGTTGTTGTTCCTTGTAAAATACATATAGATTCATACATTGTGTATTTTAAATACAATGTAAGTGTACCGTTGTATATTCCATTTCCAATGTTTGTCCTTTCATACATATAGTACCAGGGAGTACATGTTCATTCTATTTTCAATGATCAAACAAGTCCACTAATGTGTGTCAAATATTTAACATTTTTATAAAATATATGTTAGTGATAAAGTAAACTAAAATTATATTACATACAGTGCATGTAAGGGGGCTATACATTAAAAGTATGTATTGCACAAGTATGTCAAATTACTAGCTACAAACATTGTGTTATGTGATGTCCATAAAAGAAAAAATAATATATTATATATACTATATATATACTGTGTATATATATATATATATATACAGTGCTCGACAAACCCGGTCGCCCACTCGCCAGGCGCGAACGGAAATTGGCCGGTGGCCAGCTACTTTTCCCCCCTGCTCTGCGCAAATTTTTTTTTTTTTTTAAATAAATAAATAAATACAAATATCCTCCTGGTTGATTGGCCAATTGGTCGTGACGCGGAATGGAGCCCTTCTCTGCAGGGGTAAGTAATGGCTGCTCCCTGTCTCCTGCCCGCGCTTCCCCCCTCATCCCCTCCAGTCTCCGCTCCTGTCGGGCAGGAGATGACAGCAGGGGATTTCCCCCCCTGTCCCACGGTTCCGCTCCTGTCCCTGTGGCTGCACGCGCGGGCAGGAGATGACAGCAGGGGATTTCTCCCCCCTCCCCTGTCCCGCTTGCCCTCTGGTTCCGCTCCTGTCCCTTTGGCTGCATGCGTGGGGCAGGAGATGACAGCGGGCGATGTCTCCCCCCCCCCTCCCGTCCCGGTTGCCCTACGATCCCCGCTTTCCCCCAGTGCCCGTGGCTGCTCCCGATGCCAGCAGGGGTGTTCCCCTCGGTCCCCGTGGCTGTCTCCGCTTCCCCCTCCCTTTCCGCTCCCCCCCCCTTTCCGCTCCCCCCCCTCCCACAAATGTAAAAATAAATAAATAACAAAAAAATAGCCTCCTGGCTGATTGGCCAATTGGCCGTGACGTGAAATGGAGCCCTTCTCTGCAGGGGTAAGTAATGGCTGCTCCTCGCGCGCTCGTTCCCTGTCTCCTGCTCGCGCTTCCCCCCTCATCCCCTCAATCTCCGCTCCTGTCCCTGTGGCTGTGGCTGCTCGCGCGGGGCAGGAGATGACAGCGGGGGATTTCCACCCTGTCCCGCGTGTGCTCCGGTCCCGCTCCTGTCCCCGTGGCTGCACGCCCGGGGCAGGAGATGATAGAGGGGAATGTCGTCCCTCCCCCCCCCCCCCCCGAACCCGCTTCCCCTCTGGTCTCTGCTCCTGTCCCCGTGGCTGCTCGCGCGGGGCAGGCTATGACAGCAGGGGATTTCCCCCCCTCCGGTTCCGCTCCTGTGGCTGCACGCGCGGGGCAGGGGTGTTCCCTTCAGTCCCCGTGGCTGTCTCCACTCCCCCCTGACCCCCCCCCAACGAGAGAGAGTGTGAGTGTGTGTGTGTGTGTGTGTGTACACGTGTAGGACACCAGAGGTAGTCATCCCCCCAATCAGTCAGTCATCCCCCCACCTCACCCACTCAGTCAGTCATCCCCCCACCCCACCCAGTCAGTCAGTCATCCCCCCACCCCACCCTGTCAGTCAGTCATCCCCCCACCCCACCCAGTCAGTCATCCCCCCACCCCACCCAGTCAGTCATCCCCCACCCCACCCAGTCAGTAAGTCATACCCCCACCCAGTCAGTAAGTCATACCCCCCCACCCAGTCAGTCAGTCATACCCCCCCACCCAGTCAGTCAGTCATCCCCCCACCCCACCCAGTCAGTCAGTCAGTCATCCCCCCACCCAACCCTGTCAGTCAGTCATCCCCCCACCCCACCCAGTCAGTCATCCCCCCACCCAGTCAGTCATCCCCCACCCCACCCAGTCAGTAAGTCATACCCCCACCCAGTCAGTAAGTCAGTCATACCCCCCCACCCAGTCAGTCAGTCCACCCCCACCCAGTCAGTCAGTCATACCCCCCCACCCAGTCAGTTAGTCCCCCCCCCACCCAGTCTGTCACTCCCCCCCCCCCCAGTCAGTCACTCCCCCCCCACCCAGTCACTCCCCCCCACCCAGTCAGTCAAAAGTCAGTCATCCCACCCCCCTGCCCGCTGCCCAGTCACCCCACCCAGTCAGACAGTCAGTAATCCCCACCCAGTCAGACAGTCAGTAATCCCCACCCAGTCACAGTCAGTAATTCCCACCCAGTCAGACACCCCATCACCCCACCACCCCACATTACCCCACCCAGTCACCCCATCCAATCACACAATCCCCACACCCAGTCACCCCATCCCCACACCGTCACCCCATCCCCACACCGTCACCCCATCCCCACACCGTCACCCCATCCCCACACCGTCACCCCATCCCCACACCCAGTCACCCCATCCCCACACCCAGTCACCCCATCCCCCCACAGTCACCCTCTCTCTGTCTCTCACCCTCTCTCACCCTCTCTCTCTCGGTTTCTCCCTCTCTCGGTTTCTCCCTCACTCTCTCTCACCCTCTCTCCGTCTCTCTCTCACCCTCTCTCCGTCTCTCTCTCACCCTCTCTCCGTCTCTCTCTCACCCTCTCTCCGTCTCTCTCTCACCCTCTCTCCGTCTCTCTCTCACCCTCTCTCCATCTCTCTCACCCTCTCTCCGTCTCTCTCTCACCCTCTCTCCGTCTCTCTCTCACCCTCTCTCTCCGTCTGTCTCACCCTCTCTCTCCGTCTGTCTCACCCTCTCTCTCCGTCTGTCTCACCCTCTCTCTCCGTCTGTCTCACCCTCTCTCTCCGTCTGTCTCACCCTCTCTCTCCGTCTGTCTCACCCTCTCTCTCCGTCTGTCTCACCCTCTCTCCGTCTGTCTCACCCTCTCTCTCCGTCTGTCTCACCCTCTCTCTCCGTCTGTCTCACCCTCTCCCTCCGTCTGTCTCACCCTCTCTCTCCGTCTGTCTCACCCTCTCTCTCCGTCTGTCTCACCCTCTCTCTCCGTCTGTCTCACCCTCTCTCTGTCTCACAATCTGGATCTGGATATTTTATTTACCCTGTATATCTTAACTGCCCTATACTAAACCGAAATAACCTATACTGCTTTCTTCCAAATCTGATTCAAGCTTCACACGGAAGACATCTGAACCCCCCCTAACCCAGAAGACAGGTAGGGAACACCTTCCCTCCAATGTATAACATTGCGGAAATGAGGTACCTGGACATTGAGGGTCTGCGGATCAGGTAAGATCCCAGACGGGATTGCTGCTTTAAATATTGTGAAGCAGGGGCATCCAGGCACTAGTTAAGGGGTACAGGAAACTAGTCATTCACATCTGGCTTTTTTTTCTAGATTCGACATTTATATACACACACACACACACACACACACACACACACACACACACTAATTGTAGTATAATGTAATACAATAAATAAACTTATGTCAAAAACGAATGTTCTTACTAGGAATTGATTACATTTATGGTTTTTTTAAAATGCGGGGCTGGGGGCGGGATTGGAGGCGGGGTTGGGGGCGGGACTAGAGGCGGGACTAGGTGGCGAGTAGATTTTTTGGTTCGGCGAGTAGATTTTTGGGTGATTTGTCAAGCACTGTATATATATATATATATATATATATATATATATATATATATATATATATATATATTATATATACACACACACACACACACACACACGTTATGGTGGGTAAAAAAAAGTGACAAAAACCCTCTACAGAAAAGCATATAGCAAATGGAAATATTACTGTATGCTCATTTGCATGTCTTAGGCAGGTCTGCAACCCCGCCTTTCACCATTTCCACCCAGCACACAGCACTTCCACCGCAGCAAGGGATTCTGGGAAATTACATGCAAATGAGCACAAAGTGCCACTTTTTGCTTCAAAACCATTTTAACATGGTACCCTATAGGCTTAAGCTTTCTGCATGGTCACAGCTTTGAGCACAGCCAGGGTTAAGATGCATAGCCAGTAAACCCACCCACAGACAGCTGTTTCAACCTTAATGGGTCTCATCAGTGTGGGGTTGGTTATACCGGCTATGCAAAAATGAAGCAATGAGGTTGGGTTTTACCATACTTAGTTAAGGTATGGTGGGTAAAAAAAGTGACAAAAACCCTCCACAGCAAAGCATATAGCAAATGGAAAAATGGAAATATTACTGTATGCTCATTTGCATGTCTTAGACAGGTCTGCAACCCCGCCTTTCCCCATTATCACCCAGCAGTGCTGTGCTACTCAAACAGGACTCTGTCCCTGGGCTTTGGTCGGTTAATTGGCATCCCTACCTCAGTCCTACGGGTCCACTTCCTGATCAGAGACGAGCACCGTCACAGGTTCCTCATGAAACCGAGACAAATAACATCTACATAGCATAATATTGTTCACTGCAGTGTAGATAAAGGACATTGAACAGGGAAAGGAAATACACTCACACGTTCCCTAAAAACAAAGAGCAACGAGTGTATTTTGGCACACTCTGCCCCTCTCCAGGTACATCATGGTCACGTCTTAGCTCCAGATCTGTGCGTACGCTGCCTTGCCGCTCATTCACGCAGGAATCACAGAGAGGCTTCTTGCTGCTGGTACTGCTCCCAGGATGGTGTCCTCCAAGTATCAATATTACTGTTTTTTTCCTTTTTATATCTCTAACTAGTCTGCACAAATACAATTTCCACATTACAAGGGACTCATTGTGCCTACCAAATTTTATTTACAGCACTGCATATACAGTCAGTACTAAACAAGTGGGAGGGGGAGAAACCAATTAATCAACAGGCAATTTGGAGGCCAAAAATATTGCTTATACAATCACCAGTGCCACCACCTACTTCCAGTGACACAACCCTTGGACAAAATCCAAGTACCTCTATATCAAGTCACCTCATCAAGGTATGTGCAAGAACAAAGGCCAATAAACAGAGAAAAAACTGTGAGGGACCCCATGCCCAGTAAGAGAAGACTAAAATAAAATTGTACATTGATGTTTCCTTTTATATAGATATACAGTATGTTATAAAAAAAATGATGATTTTTGTCAAAAACCATATATAGGTTGTCCTCGGTATCCGACGGTCTGATTTCCGTCTAACGGCTTATCCGATGCCACATAATGCAGTCCGCTGGACGCATTTTCCGACATCAGAACCGCTTATCCGACGCTCACTGCAACAAATTAACATGGAACTGCAATCCGACCAGGGAGGAGGAGGGAGTGTGTTAACCCATTGGTTGCCTTAGTGGCTATTAAAGCATTGCCATGCATCTTAGATAGCCAAGGGAGTAGGTAGGCTAGTTTAAGGAAGGTATCAATCCTTAGTAGCCCTTTGTGGCTTCACTCCCCTGGATCAGGTATTTTGGGCTAAAGGAAGCGTTTGCTAGTGACATCACTGTCATTGCACCATTGTGGCCATATTACATCCCACAGATATTGGGGACAAAAGGGTTCATTCTATATAGTAATTCTACATAGTTCTAAGCAGCTGCTCGAGTCCTTTTCAGATGAAAATCCTCATTATCTTAAACCCCTGCTTCAGACTATATAGAATACGGCACAAATATAATATGGCCCAAAATATTTAAGCAATTTAGAGGCACTAGAAAGCGAGATTGGGGAGCTGTACTGTAAGATGTATTTTTTCAAACAAGTTAAGATCCCTTTTCTATCAGAGAGACAATATGATATATCACCATACTGTATGTCATGCAAACATTACATGCCAGCATATTCAATGATAGGTGCATTACTTACACTGTAAGTGCAGAGGATTTTGGGTATGATGGGCATGAGCCAGAAAAAAACATATTGAAGCAACCTTTTGCAAGAAAGCTGTTACTGACAATGTATTTCTTAGGTATTAATAACAACGTTATAGTATAATATGGTCAGGAACCCCGGAAGAAGTCGCAAGAAGCGACGAAACATGCCGCATGTTGGGTCTCTGCCGACATAGTACTACCAGATAACCACCTAGTAGGAGATATATGATTCAGTCTGAACTATGCCTATGGCAAACGATCATTGATACACCCATTTAAAGAGGTGTCTAAATTTTTCTTGCAGCATTTTGAGCTCATTACGAACAAGGGAGGAAAGGTGTTTTAAACTATCTGCAGCTAATCTGCACTGTGCAGTACGAAATTGTTACTGTGTCTAGACCAGCAGTGTAAATACACACTGCACATGTGTTACATATGCTAACACACAGAGGGAAATACCCTAGAGTGTATATACTCAAAGTGAAAACCTGACCCGGTTTCAGTGCAGATTCCTACTACACTTTGAGGAAGCATTTACACACTATCTACAGTAAACCTTCACTATGCAGCACAACATCGTGACTGAGTCTAGATCTGCAGTATAAGTGTACACTACATGTATATGTCAACACACAAAGGGAAATACCCTACACTGTACATACCTATAGCGAAAACTTGACCCGTTTTCAGTGCAGAATCCCACTATATTTTGAGGAAGCATACACACCTCTCCTGCCTAAGACCCAGCACTTAACCCTTTGGAGCTGGATATCCAATCAACTATAACTATATCTGGCAGTCACTATATGTGCTAAGAGGAAAACATTTAAAACAGCAACACTGATATGAAGCATTGACTAAGACTGCTACACTAACTGTTTTCCTCTTTGTATCAGTGCATTTGCTCCAAGTTTATAAGTAAAACTTTGAATTTCCACCGTAGTGTTTTACACCTTACCTGACTATTTTTGCTCCAATGTGCATGGTGTTGATCAATACACTGCGCTATATGCGCAGCAAATAATCCTACAAATAAAAATAGCACCACTCTGCAGAATTTTCAGCTATCAACTGCCAGCAGTAAATATATAGCATTGTTCATTATTGGTAGCTACTAGGGTACCTGAGTAGTACTATAGACTCTCCTAGTCTATTTTATCTATGTTATACACATTACACCACACAATACCATTTGTATAAAGATTTTTAATAAAGACATTTAATAAAACTTTTTAATTTTTATGCACACATTTATTCACCCCTGACCATATTATACTATAAGGTTTTGCTGTGCGCCTTTTAAAGGGGATCTTTTGGTGCCTCCTTTAGGCACATACCTCCTGTACACTCCCTTGGCAGCACGCTAATACCACTTAGGGGTTTTTTTGAGCGAGGTTTTTCTCCACAGTAACTGTATTAATAACAACCACTGCAGTTATGCACCAGTAATAACTGAAGTATTTGATTGTAATTACTTTGTTTAATCACTATCCTATTTATTATCCCTGGGCACAGAAATTCCATTAAAGTACTTTGCTGCCATCTACAGGTTAATACATAATATACAAGAACATTCATATCAGAATTTTCATTTTTTCTCAGCCCACGCCTCAATCAGTGCTTGAGGTGTAAAAAATTGCACACGTTGTCATTTTTAATGCATTTACAATCTCTGAGGTGTAGACAGAAACCAATGCTTGCTCATTACTTTGAGAAATGACTCCTTGTACGACTTGGATGTGGCGCAGTGTGTTGTATCCACTGCAAGATCCCCCTTGTTCTCAAGGCTGCGAGAAGTCCGGGGTCTGTTGCAGCCGATTAGTGAGTGTCGCCTTTAAAATCTTGCAAGTAATTGGAAGTAGACTGATTGGGCTATAGTTCTTGAGGTCTTCTTTGTCTCATTTCTTGTGGATGAAGATAAATAACTATGGCATTGATCTACTATTCTGGAATACTCCTGTTCTTCGAGCAGCATGTACAGAATTTTGCAAGGATTTTCTCTACTTCTTCTCCAGCTTCTTTCAAGATTTTGGTTGTAATTCCATCTTCCCCAGGGGTCTTCCCATTCCTCATGGATTGTATTGTGTTTGCCACTTCTTTTGGAAGGATGCATGGCACATCATTGGTGGTTTCTTCTCACTCTTCCTCTGCTGGATTATACCCGGTGTTATGTGTTCTGGTACAATTTCATGTAGAAATCCTCAACTCTCTTTATGATAAGTGCATGGTATTTTATTATTGAGCAGAAGAGAACAGTATTGGATATACACATTCCAATCTAGAGCACCAGGTGGCTATAATGACCACGTGGGTTGGCTCCCTTTCTAAGATGAATGGTTCCTTTTCTAGTAGTCTTTTCTTAATTTTTATATTTTATTAAAATAGTTGGTTTATATGCCTATTATTTCTGGTTGTTTGTAACAATGTGGATTGCGATCCTTGAGGTCAACGCTTACGTTTGACTGTACAGTATATGTATAAGGTATCTACTATATATTTGTGAAAGCGTCTTATGTGTCTATGTCTGTATGTGTCTCCCTGTGTCCCTCCCTGTGTCCCTAGCGGCAATCCCATTGGACCTTGGGCCAGGCCAATGAGATTGCTCCCTTGGCCCGCCCGCCCCCGCACACCTCTCATTGGCCTGAGGCGGGGACACACACACACACCTCCCCCCCCCCCCCATCACATGCGCCGCCTTGCACCGGCTCCCGGACGGAGGGGAAGCGCGGCCCTCCTGCCCCTGCCGCCAACTGCAGGCTCCTCCCCCCTCGCTCTCAACCGGCTCCCGGAAACATGGAGGGTAAGCGCGGCCCTCCTACCACAGCCGCCAACGCTCCCTTACCTTCCCGGCGCTACCTTAACTCCCCGGCGCTCCCTTAACTCCCCGGCCGCTGGGGGGGCCAAGCAGCCTCCTCGGATGTGTGTGTGTGTGTGTGTGTGTGTGTGTGTGTGTGTGTGTGGACATTTTACTCCTGACAACAATTTGTGCCTCACTTTCACCCCTACCCCTGCCCTTCCCCACCCCCCCTACCCCAGCCCTTAACCACCCCCCTACCCCAGCCCTTAACCACCCCCCCTACCCCTGCCCTTAACCACCCCCCCTACCCCTGCCCTTCACCCCCCCCACCCCTGCCCTTCATCCCTGCCCTTCACCCCCTCTACCCCTGCCCTTCACCCCCCCCTGTCCTTCACCCCCCCTGCCCTTCACCCCACCCCACCCCTGCCCTTCACCCTCCCTGCCCTGTGCATCAGTCTGTGTGTGTGTGTTTGTGTTTCTGCGTTACACTCACTGACGCGCGCGCGCACACACACACACACAGTGACTGACTGACGCACACACAATGACTGATGCACACACACTGCATGAAGCTGAAAAGGGGGACAAACAGAGCTGTAAAGGAGGGAGGAGGGGGGGACTGGATTGATGTGAATGGGGGACAAACAGAGAGAGGAGAGAGAGGAGTGGGAACATTACATCCCGGGCAACGCCGGGTCTCTCAGCTAGTATGTAATAAACTGTATACTATGCGTATATACAAATGAATATTTATGGGTGTATTCTATTGACCGCTGACATTGTTTTAATTATGTATGTAGTACGATGTATTGCATAATAAATTTTCATTATACAGTATAATGGTTTGTCAACATCATTGCTAAATGATTACTATAGGTCTGTATTATACTTAACACAATGTACTTTGATATTATTATTTTAAGATTTTGTTTATCACATACAGATGCAGTGGCCGTTATTCGAACAAATCATGGCACCGTTTTCGTGCAAGCCTCGCACAACCAGGGTTGCCACCTCTCCGAGTTTTGGGCGCTTACCTCCGGGCTACGGGTTTAGCCTGTGAATCTCCAGGTGGCAGCGGGGTGCGGCGGCGGCGTCGCCGAGATTCTCCATCAATTCCCCTGCAATTCCCCCTCCAACTACAGTGAATGTGGCTGCACAGAGTCAAATGATGCCGCGTTGCCATGGCAACGGGGCGCTACATGACATCATGACGTTACAATGTGATGCCGCATAGTATCATGACGTCACGTAGTGCTCCGTTGTCATGGCACCGGAGCATCATTTGATGCCGCACAGCCATTTTCACTGCAGTTGGAGGGGGAATTGCAGGAGGATGCTGGAAGACGCCGCCGCACCAATTAAGATAATTTTTTTGTTTACATTTATGGCCCAAAATATGAATTATAAACATAAATAATACTGACCTTTTTTTGTCAGTCCTGTATCACTCTTCCCAGTAAAAAAAAATAAAACGTTTGGAATAAAAAACAAGAAGAAAATGATACCTTTAATGGCTCACTAATGCATGAAAGAGTGTAAGCTTTCAGGATCACTCGGTTTATCTTCTTATGGTTTTCTCTCTGTTTTTTGAGTCTTCATTCAATATGGCGACTCGAACTTTAATGTTGCGACTAGTGCTGCATAAGTCTTCTCCCACTGGAGTCAGCTGTTTGTATTTTGTTGTTGATAGTGATACATATTCATTCTTTTTCTCATGGGGAAAGCTGTGCTACCTGATCGTTACGAACATCATCTCAGATATTTAGAAATCCATTCTGTATGCTGTGTGCTGAGCATATATATATATATTCTTATCCACAACTGTAAGCAATAGCACAGCAGTCTATGGGGATCCATAATGTCGCTTTGCGTGTAATATATTACCTGACTCTGACTTCTGCCCCAGACTGCAGTTTCTGTGCTTCTGAGAATACCAGCTTCAGTAAAAAAGTGTATAACAACAACACGGCAAATATATATATCTAAATATATCTCACTCTTCTGTGTTTTCTCATGGTCTGTTCTCCTTTTTTAGACCAACCGGGCGTTTCGAATACAAACTCATTAAGAGGAGGACGAATGAGGAGAAGGGCAGAGACCGGGAAAGTTGGGGATACCAAGGAGATCAAGGCAAGAAGAAGGGCACACGGAAACAATAAATGTCCCAGGGGATCAACCTCTCTAAAAAAAACTTAAGCCCAGCACATTGTTAGGTCTTTTCGAGAGGCCTTTCATTCTGTCCTACAAATACCGTAGATACTTTTGAATGTATCGAAGACCTCAATCTTTTCACCCAAAGACTTCTTTTACACACATGTTTCAGTAGAAGAGAGACTTTTCTCAACATGAACACTTCTTCTGAAGATTTCGACCATAGGGATAATACCAATACCTGTTTATTGAATGACCTGCTACAGGATAGTGACAGACCTCCTGGGGAGGGTCCATTCACTGATGTTTGATTTATTTCTATGTTCATGCCTGCGATGCAAACCAATGTAAATGTAGACATGAATCTACATTAAAAGAAAAATAATATGAATAATTTAAGCCATCAGGAAATAAAAGCACTCAAAGACCTTGAAAAGGATGAGACTATAGTTATCAAGACTTCTGATAAGGGAGGAAACACGGTCATGCTGGACAAGGAGGCCTACGCATTTGAATGCAGACGCCTCCTCTCTGATAAAAACTGCTACAGAACATTAGAAGCGGACCCTTCCACTAAATTCCAAATTGAATTGAGGGAAATAGTCAAAGATGGCCTAACTAATAAGGTCATTTCACAAACTGAACATGATTTCATCTATATCAAATCACCAAGAATCGCAACATTTTACTATTTACCAAAAATTCATAAAGGTATTTTACCACTGCCTGGCAGACCTATCATATCAGGCATCGAGAACCTGACTTCTAACTCTAGTGTTTATCTAGATAGATTTCTTCACCCCTTTGTTGGGTCTCTACCCTCTCATCTTCGTGATATTAAAGACATACTGCTTAAATTGGAAGATGTCATGGTGTTGACCAGGATACACTTCTGGTAGGGCTGGACGTTGAGGGCCTCTATACCAGCATATCGCATCAGTCTGGTATGGATGCAGTCTCTCACTTTATTTTTTCATCAGATAGTTTTTATTAGTTTTCAACATAGTACAAGTAATAGACATAGTATATCCAACAATATGACCATATAAACATTATCCTCTACCGAATAGTAGTAAGCAGAAATTCAAAACAGTCTTAGTAAAGCAATACCACTCTGGTTATACTCAAGTTGCAGATAATTTAGACCATAGATCCGGCCTATTTCAATCCACGTTGAGGGATCGGCAATAACGGAGTAATATATATATATATATACTATGTTGGGGGAAGAAAGAAGCAGAAACAGGGAACGTCAACAGAAAGAGATGAGAGGACAAGGAGCGACTTGAGGGGGAAAAGGAGGGAAAAGGGGAGGGGATGGGTGACGGTAAAGAGGGGAATGGGGGGAAGTCCCCCCTCCCCCTCTATGCACGACCGACTCAGACATCTGTTTATTAATAATTTTTATTTCGTTTTTGGCAAATTACAACTAATCAATTAACTAATTTCGAGCCATAGGCCCCATGTTTTATAGAATTCGTCGGTTGAATGTTTCAGGAAGGCTATCATTTTTTCCATAAGTATCACCTCAGTTATTCTTCTTTCTACAGTTCACCTTGAGGGGGGCTCTATTTTCTTCCAGGATGCCACCACAGTGCACCTGCCAGCCGTTAGTATAGATGACACTAGGTCATCTCATGGGCCGGCTTATGTCTTCAACTGGCTTTTCCAGGAGAAACGTCAATGGTTCCACAGGTATAGAGAGGTCTGTTACATCTTTAATGATAGTTTGGATTATGGCCCAAAATTTCTGAATCTCTGGATATGACCACCAAATGTGAACCATGTCACCTCTCTGCCCACAGCCCCTCCAACACAAATCTGCCGGGTAGATCTGCTTCAGACGACTCGGTGTGAGATACCAATGAAATAGGATTTTGTAAATATTCTCTTTGATTGTAGTACAGATAGAGGTCTTTGCGGCAAACTCCCAAATAGCCAGTCATCTCTTTCAGTTTCAACGTTCAGGTTGGCCACCCATTTGAGCATGTAATTAGGTTCGGGCGAGTCCACTGCGGATTCCATACCCGCTTATATTTTTGTGATCAGACCTTTTTGATAGGTACCTCTTCTGCATAGTGCTTCAAAATTTGATAGAGAAGGAAATGCTAATTTCAGGGAGATTATTTGCAGTATATGCCGTATCTGTAAGTATTTAAACATAGAGAGATCAGGAGTTTCGTATTTGGTTTGTAGCTCCTGGAAGTGAAGGAATTTCCCATTATAAGTCGGCAATTGCCTTAATGTTTTTCTCTGAATTGGTCAAATTGTTTAGTATGACAATCCGGAGGGAGACTTGGATTATTAAAAAGTGGGGTAAATTGTGAGATGGTTGATATTAATTTGAATTTGCTCTTTAATTTGTTCCATACTTCCCATATACACCTCATTGGACCCACACAGATACACAGATACCCAGCAAGCTCTCGGAAACCCCCCCAAATTACCACAATATATATATGTATATAAGTGTCAAAAGGAGTGCTACTCGGCGTGGCCAATTGTATAAAACAAGAAACAAAGAAGTCCAGAGCAACATCCAATGTGACAAAAATACACAGTGAAATGCCTATATATGTCTTGAAAAAGGGTAATTTAGTTAACCCTTTGGCCAAAGCGTATAAGGCTGCGAGCCACATCAAGGCATGACCAATTCGCAAGTCCTAACACTAACTGATTACAATTCTTATTTACCTCTATAATTAGAGGAAGGATAGTCCTGGCATTGGACCTGTCGCAACCAGCTGCGTGAAAAGAAAACCTGCTTACTTGGAAAGTGGGGAAAGGTGAGCTTTAAACCCTGGGTGGGAGGAGCCACTAACCTCCAAAACAGCCCAGTAGCACACCTTTTGACACTTATATACATATATATAAGGGATAGTGGTGATCTTCTCAAACAATTGGAGTCTATTACTTGGGACAACAGTTACCTATGGGCAACACTTGACGTAACCTCCCTTTACACAGTCATCCAACATCATCAAGGGGTGGCAGCTGTCAAATTCTTTTTAGACAAATCTGTACTCTCACCTCTACACAGTGCACTTTTATTTTAGACTCTATACCCTATTTACTCACGCACAATTATTTTTTGTTTGTGGTACAGTACTTTCTACTATCTCCAGACACGTGGAACGGCCATGGACACCAACTTCACACCATCATATGCCAATTTGTTTCTTGGTTGGTGTTTGGAGATAGAAATCCCTTTAGAAATCACATTATATTTTATAAGCATTATATAGACTCTTATTTTTATTTGGAAAGGGGGAGCACAATCACATTTATTATTTATGAATCACCTTAATAATGACATACATTTACAATTATGATTTTCATTGTTTGGATTTGTTTATTTATCAACAAAAAAAACATCCAAAGTGACATCTTTCGTAAAATGAATTCTCATAACACATTTTTAAGAGCAGACAGCTGCCTCCCCATACCCTTAATAAGAGGAATCCCGAAGGGACAGTTTATATGTCCAAGACGAAATTGTTCTAATTTTGATGATTTTGAGAGACAATCTCTGGATCTTTTGGATAGGTTTCTCAAAAGAGGCTATAATAGGATAGATCTTAATAGGGCTTATGAGGAAGTTGTTTTGATGGATAGATCAACACTATTTAAAAATCAAAGAAAGGACAAAAAGAAGAAGACAATGTAATTCCAAACTCCAAAGTTTATTACTCAATACTGTAGTGTTCAATCAGAGCAGATAAAAATCATCAAAAACCGTCATTGAGGGGAGCCATTCTCCCAACAGAGATGATTCTCCTGGTAGCCAGAAAAGCCATTATGATCAAATGGTTAGATTCACAAGCACCAAACATAGATTTTATAAAATCCCTCTTGGTCAAACTGATCACGATAGACAGAATATCTACCGAACAAGTAGGAGATAATCACTATGCCAAATTTGATCGAAAATGGGGGATGATTATAAACTCTTTTCCCCAGCTAGAACAAAATAACTTCAGATGACACCCAAGATAGTATGGTAAACTAAACTGGACGAAAAACCGGATAAAGGAAATATAAAATAAGGAGAACGTCCTGTATCACAACATAACATAACAACATGACAGAACAGAGTAAAAACAAAGAGCCTAGTCTAAACAAATATGATAACTAAAAGAAAGAACGGGAGTCACAAGCAAGCTATGATACAAGGTTTTAAGTTAAATAGTCGAGATATTAGATCAAGACCAGTTATAAGCTCGAGAAAAAAAAATGAGTATAACAAATATGTATTGAACTATGTAACATTATACGATAACCTATGTACATGTAAATACAATATGCTACAATGTAATATTTTGAAATGTATCTGTAAACACCCTAATAATAAGATACTTAAAAAAAAAAAAAAAAAAAAAACGCCATTGGACTGTTTTATCAGTTGATCCGGCCTTAAAAGAAAATTTTCAGGAAGGACCTAAGTTTGTTTTTTAGGCTAATTTTGTGTTCCCTAGTCAATTTTAATCAGAAAACATAGTGTGTACCCATTTACCCATAGGAACTTATAAATGTTCAAACTGCAAAGTTTGCAAATATATGAATACAGGGCCCGATTTTTCATCAGCAGCGACAGGTTGGCAGTTTATTAATATTAATACACGTTTTGTGGTCTATCTGCTGACCTGTCGCTGTGGAAAACAGTATGTGGGTCGCACTGTTCGAGCTCTTAATGTGTGTATTATGGAGCATGTGCGACTCATTGAGAGGGGGGACTTAACACATCCAGTGTCCAATAATTTTTCTTGTTGTAGTCAAAGGAGCATTTTCGTTTTCAGGAGTTAAACAAGTACCGTCATCTATTAGAGGTGGCGATAGAGGAAATGCCCTGGATCGTCACAAATTGTTTTGGATATTCACTATGAAGACAAGGGTCCCATTTGGTTTAAACTCAGAATGGGACCTAGGCCCTTTAGCAAATAGCTAATTATGGATCCTTGTCTCCTGTCTCATATCCATCACATTTCTTTCCTTTCTCTTCACCCCCCCCCCCCTCCCTTTTCAATTAATTTCAGGTATTCTATTATATAAAAAATATTGCAACTTTAATAATGCTCTTGTTCTCTATGTTATGATTCACTCCAGTTTAACTCAATATAGCTATTATAATCATAATTTCTTATTTTTATTTCCATTTTTTACTGTTGTTGCTTTTTTCTTTCTCTATATATGACTCTTGTTAGTGATGTCACTGTTGAAGGTCATATTGAGCTAATCTCATGTACACACTGGGACAGCCTTTTGATTAATTATTGTTGATCTTTACTTATTAAAAAAATGTTGGTTAATACTATATGGCCAATATATATATATATATATATATATATATATATATATATATATATATATATATATATATATATATATATCACAATTATTAAGGTTATGGTGGGTAAAAAAAGTGACAAAAACCCTCCACAGTAAAGCATAAAGCAACTGTAAATATTACTGTATGTTCATTTGCATGGAAAGACAGGGTTGCAGACCTGTCTAAGTCATGCAAATGAACATACAGTAATATTTACAGTTGCTATATATATATATATATATATATATATATATATATATATATATATATTTATATATATATATATATATATATATATATATATAACACACAAAAGACTAAGACAATCCCTGAAAACAGCACTCTAAATATACCACAAAATAACTGATAACATAATACCAAAAGACCAGGAAACTAAAGTCGGAATAGAAAATGAATAGATTTTAATAGCGAGCAAAAAGAACACTAACATTTAAAAACATATACACACTTAGGGCAGCAAAAAATTTACAAAAAGACTGTGACTGACTAAAATTTACAAAACTCAATAATGCTGAAAAATAAATCAAAAGCAAAAAAACCCTGGTAAAGACCTAAGCTAAAAAGGTAGATAACTAAGCTAAGGGCACAAAGAAAGGTATGGCATAAATAAACCTATATACAAAAATGATGTACATAAGAAAAATAATAACTTAAACCAAGGGGGAGACACAGGGGAGACAAAATGAAACAAAGACTCAAACCCTGAACAGCAATACAAAATATCAAAATCAAAAAAAGATGCATACAATGCCTGTGGTGGCTGCACAAAAGCAAGTAAGACACATGGCTGTAGAATCACAAAAAGCCAGTGCTGTTTGCACATATGAAAAAACCTAGAGTAAGGGTTCCATAGGAGATAATGACTCCAGATAGCAGAGAAAATGATACTCAGCTGCCATAAAGTGATGATGGAGTCAGTCCCACGGAGTTAAACTCCAGGATGTGTGGAAATAAGTCATACAGTCCACAGGATAAGCACCAAGAGTCACGCCAACAAAATAATGAGTAGCTGCCTAGAGTGGACACTTAACGCGTTTCAGCCATGGGGGCCTATACACACACATACATACACACATACATACACACATACATACACACACTCTTATCATGTTTCTGTTGTTCTTTCAACAGTTATTCTAAAACAGTGATATGGATCTGCTGCTTCATGTAAATTTAGCTTTAACATATTACATATGTATAGTAATGCTATCATAGAAGCCATCTCTTTTTTCCAAAATAGTATCAACTATTGATATTGATGGTTTGTTACTTTTAATGTTTTTTCATTGTGTATTTTTCTAATAAAGTTTTATAAAAAATTTTTGTATGGGACACCATGTGTGCGCGCCCATGGCAGATGTCCCCCTGGTGCGCATTCTCCTCTGCATTACGGTGAGCGTGAGCATGTGGTTATTGCGCAAGCATGTACCCTCTGGCTTGATGCTCTCCGTTGCAATAATGCGAGTGACCTGGGCAGAGCTGTTTGTGATCATGCGGGGCGCATGTGTGTTATGGTGACACTTCATTGGTTAGGCTTATGCGCATGTGCCCGTGTGTCTTAGTCGCCTCCCTGCTTCATCAGCACTCTCTCCTTGCTTAGCGGTGAGCATGCCAGTGGTTGGTTCTTGCGCATGCGCGGGCCACCCATGTTTGTGCTCACTGTTGCAATTGATTAACTGTCCATGACGTGGCTGGCATGCGCAACTTGGGTGCACGCACGTGTCATTAGGAAATGCCAGGTGTTCATGGACGCGCCATGGGGTGGATCCCAGTTACGTTTTTATGATTGGTGAGTTATCTTACCATTTACCTATAAATAGACTATGGATACAATTTTATAGAAAACGCACTTTCATTCTCATGATCATTTTCTCAAATTTTGGATGATATCAGTAGTGCTCTGTTACTTTTTGCATATTCTTCTATCCTATATCCTTATGATGGAGGCACATTAAAGAACACCTGGATTTTGGAAATACGTGGACGTTGCAGCATAACAGTGAGTTTTTGCTTGCTACATGTTTTCCTGCTTTATCAGACATTAGGTATCTGCTAGGATGATTTATTTGCCAGGTTTTCTGGATAGATTGTGTATCATACCTTCATCTTTGTTATTTGTCAGTTAACCAACCAGGATGTAACACCCAGTTCCCTTCCTCACATAATGGTACAACATCCAGGGTTTGCCTTATGAGTATCCATGTATATACATTATCCTGTATTGTTATGTTTATGGTCATTAGCACTACGCATTTTTTTTTCATTAAAACTGTACCTAAAAGGAAACCAATGGATATTTGCATACTTGGAAGCAGAGGGGAATTGACAGCAATCTACTGAAGATGTTAAGCAATGGTTAAAATAAATTAGATCTGTTGTGTGGTTTGTAGGATGAGCTGCCAACTTAATAGTGGAGGAAGATGGGCCAAAACAGTAGAAACCAAACAGCTACAGACCTAGGGTAGATGCTGAGCATCTGGCATTTCCCAAGGAAAAGAATGAAACAGCACCCTCCAGGATACTGAAAGAGACAGATGAGAGTCCAGGAGAAGCATCTGATGGAAGTAGTCTGGCAAGAGGAGGGAACAGATGGATTGGCAGAAGTGAAAGCAGATGACTTGGCAAGATTGAAGATTTGTTAGTACCCTGAGAACAAAGGATGAACTCTGAGTGTAAGAACAACATAAAACCTTGTGTTCTCAGTTGTGCTTCTTCAGAAGAATGAGCTTCATGGATACCATTTAGCCCTAAAATATAAGGCTCTACCCATGAGTTTCAGAAAATCATGACAGGCTCTCACCTGGTTGTGTATCTTCCATAGTAGATAAGTATGACTATGTTAAATGTAGTCAAACTTTGTATATTTCTATTTACTGTAATTTGATCCAGAGAAAGGCAAAAAAAAAAACCAAAAAAGTGAAACATTATTCCCTTATGTCTCATAAGAAAAAAAATATCCTTACTGACTCCATTAATTACAAACAGATCAACACTTTGTGATATTTACTTACTTGGTATATCCCTGCATACCTTTCATTAAACAAAAAACGGAATACCCTAGATACTTGGCCTCCTTCAGACCAATAGTGCATTTAGCGGGGTTAGTGGTTAGTCAATCAGACCGAACTGCGTCAAGCACAGCTTGGATCTTTGGAAGGTGGGATTACCACATCATCCAGGTAGGCAGCAGCATACGGCGCATGTGGCTTCAAAATTTTATCTATCATTCTTGGGAATGTGGCAAGTGCTACTACTATATGCGCAAAAGGCAACACCCTAAACTGAAAAGAGGCCGTCTGGGGTTGAGAAGGCTCTTTTCTTTTGCCCTTTCTGTGGGGGGAACCTGCCAGTACCCTTTTGTTAGGTCTAGGGTCGTGAGATATTGGGCTTTGCCCAGTCTCTCTACCAGTTTGTCAACCCTGGGCATAGGATAAATATCAAATTTTGACACAGCGTTTAGTTTACGGTAGTCATTGCAAAACCTTGTTGTACCGTCTGGTTTTGGGACTAAAACTATAGGGCTGTTCCACCCACTTTGGGATTCCTCAATTACACCAAGTTTTAGCATTTTTTTAAACCTCTAAACTTATAGCCTCTCTTTTGACCTCTGAGATTTGGTAAGGTTAAAGGTTAACTCGGACCCCGGGTTTAGAGACTAGGTCATGTTCAATTACCTTAGTTCTACCTAGCTATGTAGAGAAGACTGCTTTGTTTCTTCTCACTAGGTTTTGGACCCCTCGTTTCTGAAGAATGGACAGGGTTTCAGCTATGCTAAACTCTGGGTCAGTTTCTCGATTCTCTGATGGACCTGGGATCACAAGGGTTAAGAAGACATCTCTATCTTTCCAGGGCTTAAGTAGGTTTACATGGTAAATTTGCTCAGGTTTCCTCCTACCTCTCTCTCTCACCTCGTAATTTACTTCTCCCACTCTTTCCATGAACTCATATGGCCCATGCCACTTAGCGAGGAGTTTACTCTCTACAGTGGGAACTAGAACTACTGTAGCACCCTATCCCCTGGATGAAAAATTCTGACCCTAGCACCCTTATTATATGTATTCCTCTGTGCCTCTTGGGCCTTTTCCATGTGTTCCCTCACTATTGGTAGGCATCTGGGCAACATGTTCTGTTACACTTCTGTGTGATGTAACCTCGTGTTCCCAAGTCTCTTTGACTATATCCAATAAGCCCCTTGGGTGTTAGCCATACAATAGTTCAAAAGGGGAGAAGCCGGTGGATGATTGGGGAACCTCACAAATGACATAACAGGTACGGCAATAAACAATCCCAGTTTTTTTCCATCCTTATTAACCGCCCGGCGTAACATGCTTTTTAGGGTTTTAATGAATTGTTCCACTAGACCATCTGATTGTGCCTGATAGACTGAGGTTCTGAAATGTTTGATTTTTTTGAGTTTACAGAATTCTTTTACTTGGGACATAAATGGGGTTCCCTGGTCAGTTGAGATCTCTTGAGGAATTCCGACCCGGGTAAACAGGAGTATTAACTCTATTGCCATGTTTTTGGCAGAGGTGCTATGTAGGGGAATTGCCTCCGGATACCGGGTGGCATAATCTAATATCACCAATATATGCTGATGTCCCCTAGCAGACTTTATTAGAGGTCCTACTAGATCCATAGCAATCCGGTCAAACGGTACATCTATTATGGGAATGGGTACCAATGGTCTACGATACCCTTTGAACGGAGCAGTGATCTGACATTCTGGGCATGAGGAACAATCATTTGTAATTTCTGCCAGAACCCCAGGCCAATAGAAGCATCAGAGAACCTTTTCTCTTGTCTTTTACATCCCTAGGTGTCACCCAAATGGGTGACTATATGCAAGGTATAATACCACATTACGAAATGTCCGTGGGATGAACAACTGTTTGGTTATAATGGATTTCCTCCTATGAACCCGATATACTAGGTCATTTTCTACCTTGAAGGGTAGGCAAGTGACCTATCTGGTTGGCCAGGTGTACTATTCTGGTCCTGTATATTCCCCTTTACTTCCAGTAAGGTGGGTTCTTTCCACTGGGCCTTCTTAAAACTCCCGGGACTGACCTCTAGGTCAGCGAAGGTCTTATCCTGTTCTGGGGTGGTAGATGACAGTCTTGATTTGGGGAATTCCCTACCAAGGTAGCCATGGGAAAGAGAATTTTACAGCACTCTTCCTCTATCCCCTTTTTATTTGGGCCCTCCTCGACCTCCATGTCTGAAAAAGGGAAAGGATTTGTTTCTTCTATTAGCTCTTTATAGGCCACTGTTGAACTCTGGGTATTATTCTGAGAGGACCACATTTTTAGAAAATGGGAAAAGTCGGTCCCTATTACATCATGTGCCAGTTTGGGTACTATAGCAACTTTGAAATTTAAGGAACCAAACTGTTTCAGTAAGAACCTCAATAGTGGAATAGTCACGATTATCCCCATGTATATTAGAAATTGCCACTCTGTGCACGGTTTACCTGTTGCCCATTGAGGAAAAAAAACAGGTATTCGGACACTAGAGTAACCATACTCCCCGAGTAAAGTAGTGCCCGAACCCTCCTACCCTTTACCTTTAAAAATGCCCAGAGATGGTTATTCAAGGTGTCCTCTGGGCTAGGGCCCATACATTGAGATTACAAAGAATAAGGTTCAACGCTATTGCATTGCATTAGTTCAGTATTGAGTGGGCAGGCTTTCGCCATGTGGCCCCTCCATAACAATTTACACATTTGGGTATATAGTCTGTGTCCCACTTAGAGCCCTTTCATGGCTCTCCATGTCAGCTGTTGCCCTTAGTATTTCGAGCCAGTGTCGCTGGTGGTGTGTGAAGCCGGTCGGCGCTCATCAACCCCCCTTAACCCTGGTACTCTTGCCGTCTCTGGTAAAGTCCTGGGTCTTTGGGTTGTGGGGCTGCTCCAGGACTTAGGGTTGCAGGTGCTCCTCTGCTGCATTGTACCTTTCTATGAGGGCCACCAGCTCGTCTGCATTGTGGGGGTCATTGACTGACCCAACGGCGTAGGGCAGTTTCCTCAAGAACTGGTCCATGACCAATTGTTCCACGATGTGGCTTGAGTTGATCTAGGGTTGCAGCCATTTCCAGGCAAGGTGGATGAGGTCGTACATCTGGGATCGGATGGCTTTATCCAACGTGAAGGACCATGCGTGGAACCTGTGGGCGCGAACAATCGTGGTTACGCCAAGGCAGGGATCTCCAACTTCAACTTTGCATAGACATTAGCTTCGGCTGGCTGTAGATCAAAGTAAGCCTTCTGGGGTTCGCCGCTTAAGGGTGCGATTAGACTGGCCCACTCGGCTTCTGGCCAATCCTCTCTCTGTGCCGTGCGTTCAAAAGTGAGAAGATTGGTTTCAACATCATCCCAGGGCCCCATCTTCTGAAGGTAGTGGCTTACCCTGGTCATTTTTGGGGCTGGGGCCGCCTCTGCCAATGGGGCCTTAGTGATGGCCTCTCTCAGGACCTCGAGTTCCTGCTGCATGACCTGGGCGAAACGTTGTTGCTCCTCTCTCAGTAAGCAATTTGTCTCGTTGGGCCATTAGCAGCTGTTGCTGGAATGCATTCGTCTCTTGCTAGGCAGCAACATTGCATACCAACGCACTCACCACGTCGTCCATCTTGTTTTACCCCCAATAATTTTTTTATTTTTTTTTAAGTTCTTTTACCCGCAGACCTTTTAGTGTTCTGTCTGCATTCGCCACCATATGTGACAAACAGCTTACCCAGGGGGCTCCGACATCTGTCGGGTCTGCTAGAACATGGTCTTTTGGGGTAAGAAAAATTATGAGGCAAAATGTACTGTTCCTTTAAGCAGGCTTCTGTCTGGTTTATTTAGTCCCAGGCACTGAGACTGCAACACTAAATACAAACACAAAAACAAAACCCTGCTCATCTGAGGAATAACTAACACAGGTTCACCCTGACTAGGGTTGGGCGGCTTGCCCGCTCCCAACAAACAAAATAAGGAACTTTACAACTTAACATAGGATCAGAATGATTTACCCTGTTTGGGGAAAGGCTTTTCCCTTTCTGCTTATAGCAGCAGTCCTGCCTCCGGGCTCTTGGGGAGAGGGGAGAGGAACCAGCTTTAAATACCTGTTTTCTCATTAGCAGGACAATGTGACAATTCAGGCAGCAGACAAACTCTGGTCTGGATCCCTCATCCCTCAGTTCCAGCACCTACAAAACTGTGGGATGGAGGACATCCATTCTGTGGCTGCATTTTCCAGCCTAAACAGGACAGAAGTTGTCCAGTATCCTGGGAGCCCTATATAATCAAATGTATTACCATTCCCTGGTTTCTGTCACAATATTGATTGTCACATTGTTATATATAATTATCACAACTAAATCATCCATTTAATTTGTGGAATTTACACACTACTCAGTTACCTGTGTACCTTCAAAGATGTTACCTCCCGTATTGGGTAACCTAATATGTCATATTGACACAGATATTTGTCCTATAGACTGCAAAAAAAGGATATCTGTGGTGCCGGGAGTGTGGTGTTCCTATATATTCTATAATAAACAAAGGTTGAGACCTTATGTCTCCTTTTCATTACACAAAGAATAGTTACATGGTAGCTGAGGTTGAAAAGAGACACACAGTACTTTCAAGTTCAACCTATGTAAAATTTAGCGGAGATACGTATCCTATATTTCTATTTATATTGATCCAACGGAAGGCAAACAAAAACCTTAGTGACACATTAGCCAACTAGGTTTCATAATTCAAAAACTAAATTAATTCCCGATTCCAGCAATGGCAATCAGATTTCACCCTGGATCAACGGTTTTCTACATTTTAACTGCTCTTAATGTTAATAACTCTTTCCTTTGAGATTGAAGGAAATTAAATGTCAACAGCAGCAAAGGATAATTGTGCCATTTGTACAGCCCTTGGGATTAATAGTTCCCTTGAAAGTTCCTTGAAATGACCCTGGATAGGTTTGTAAATAGTTGGCATATCCGTCACAATTTACAAAAAATAAATAAATATCACCAGTTTCTACTGAAACACAAAATCAAATCATGTACAGTAGCAGTAACATCACCATTTGACTTGGATAGAAGACACATTGAGCCTTCAAAACAGATAGCATAGCTTGTGCGCTCTGCTCAGATTTACTTTAAACATTCATTAAAGGGTGCTTCAATATTCAGCTTCAGTCAAAAAAGGTGGCAGGCATTTGATGAATTTTCTGCATTATTCATTTGTGCCTCACATAAGAATTTGCTTCATTAACCCTTTCACTGTCATGAAGGAACAAAGGCAGTGTTTAGAGGTTAAAATCCATTTTAGAATAGTGTCCAGTATAAATACCAAGACTGAGAAAGTTAAGAACTAAAAAAATACTTGAATTACAAAACAGAAAAACATTTAAATTAGGGGTTTATGACTCTGGCTTTGTGAAGAACTATCCATCTGCTTCCCAGTTCATAGGCCTGCTCAAAAAGTCGTTCTCGATGTTGTGGAGAACTTAGATTAAGGAAGATAAACTGGACTGTTTGGTTTACACAGGTTTTGTTTAAAGAATGGGTAGGAAAGGCTATTCATTTCAGAAAACAAAATGTAAAGGGCATCAGTACACTGATATGTATGATAGAGCCAAAATATTTACCCAGTAAATGTATAGTTTTCCTCATCTCACATGCAAGACAATAGCAAGAGTTGATCATCTATTATCCACCATAATGCAACATGGTTTATTGCCACTTAATAGATTCCTCATACAATACATACATATCAAAAGAGGTTCTTGTGGCCAAGAATAACCCACACTGGTATGCTTGGAAGTTAAAACACTTACTACCAGGTGGTCAACTAAATTGAAACATTTATCAGACCCCATTGTTATGCATTTAAATATTTCATAGCTAGTGTAAGGCTAAGCTCAATGTGGCGGCGTGTGTGCCGTGTGCACTCCTGCAGCCCACGGTCATCTGTGTACTTGGTTGCAGGAGATTGAGGAGGCGATGCGTCGCAAAGCTGGTTCACCTTATTGGCAGCTGAACCAGGTCACGTGATGCTGACATCACGTGACTGCAGCCTGAAAAGACAAATTTACTTGTCTAAAACTGCAGCAGCGTCGACACGCTACATCGCTGCCAGTACTATGCTACCTTCAATGGAGAATCAAAGAGGCCCGAACATGCGCACGCAGCGACATCGCCACCATGAACGCAGTCTAAAGGTGCATTCTCTCTTTGGCCAAATATTGTATAAATGCAGATTTTTGCTGTAATTTTTCCAATATTTTTGGGCATCTGCTTATTTTTTTTTAGCTTTAAAGGTTAAATTTAAAGCAGCAATCACCCCTACCTAAAACTTATTTTATATACAGGATTAGAAGCAAAGGATCCTCCAGAGCTAAGATCACATTGTTCCTGGCGGCAGGGACCCACCCAGTTCCCAAGATATCTACTACTTCCTGGTTGGGGGGGGGGAAAAAATTTAATGGCTGTCCAATAGGAAATTGCAACTTCCTACTGGTGAGAAATTTTGCAGCAATTTTGTTTCCCCTCGAATATTAAATCCCAGTAACTTCACTGGTAAGGATCTCACCAGGGCTGAAAATAGTGTGGTTCAGCTCTAGGGGACCCCAAGTCTCCAACACATGATTACTACTTTAAACTTTTTGATGCCAGAAAGCCCTTGGCAACAATAAGGCACGTTCTATAGTGCCGGGCGCGGAATTTTAATTGGCTGACGTCATTCTATACAATGGCCGCGCGCACGGCAGGGAGAGGAGTCGACAGACAGCGGCGAAGATGAGGAAAATCATCTTTTCGTGCCGCTACCGGCACTGAATGTATGTGTGTGTGTGTGTATATGTGTGTATATGTGTGTGTGTATATGTGTGTGTGTATATATATATATATATATATATATGTATGTATGCATTTGTGTGTATGTATTTGTGTCTGCACAAATCTAATACATTTTTTATTTTTACCAATTTTTTTTAATAAATAATAAAACACACACACACACACACACACACACACACACACACACACACACACACACTATATAACAGCCCTAAGAGTCATTCCGACAATGCTACATACATAATTTAAAAAAGTCAGATTGAGGGAAATCTTGATGTGCAGATTGAGGCCCACATCTGAAGATTGTGTGTAAATAGTAGCTTATGTATTACAATTTAACATGTATTTCTCCTATGTCTAAAACGAACGTATGTAGAAAAGATACTTAATCCTTACAACCATAAAAGCAGGCTACACCCAGACAAATGAAGAAAAACACATTTTAATGTAACAACTGTTTGATATTTCCTTCATCAAGAAAGCCTAAAAATATCACCAAAATAGTCAAAGTATATTATACCAAGTAATGGACTTCCTGATTTTCCTTTATGTTCCTATGATCAGTGTTTTGCATCTGTCTGCTGTCCAGCTGTCACATGATGTTATGTCCTTTGAGACTGTCCATGACAGAACTATTTGATTACAGCAGGAGGTGGCTGTTTAAAATTGTATGTTTTTATCACCACTTTTTAATCTAAGTGTAGCCCTGTTTCCCCCTAAACAAGATGGCTACTGGTGCTGCCCTTTTACCTGTTGGCTCACAGGGGCCTAAGCCTTCGCCACTGGGAGCTATACTTACAACTTTGGTGCAGCACCTCCACCTGAGAGGGATCCCACCGTAGTGGGAGGAGCCCCTCACAGGACCCAAACAATGAACACACAATGTAAAATAGAAAGGCCTTTACTGTAACATATCTTACACTCTATAATGCTATAACTCTATATGACTAAAGGCACAACTACCCACACGCCTCACACAGCTGTATCCCACCACCGTGTAACCCGCACCGTGTCCCGAGAATCCCAGTCCCACAATGTCCCACACCCAATCCCAATGTGTGTGACCGCGCGGCCCACTAATTTGAGTGTAGTAATAGTTGGTGCACTTTCTGTAAGGTACCTGCCGGGTGCTCCAGCACCTGGGCGCGCCGATTGAACGAATAAGGGATACGCCGATCCAACGATATCCACCGTAACGAGTCTGCCTCCGTGTGGGGTGGTGTCCCGCTAAGTGTCCCACCTTGATGAGTCTTTATTAGCAGAGATCATCTGGTCCCAGATCAACTTATCATGTCTGCGCAGCTTGCAGCTGTGTCCCTGATCTACACACAGCTAATGGGGAAGGGTCACTACCTAAGGGCCTGTCCCTGTAGCAGCCACAAACTAATAGGTTGAGTCGGGGCCTAGGGGAAATTTGGCCTAGAGCAGAGGGTCACAAACCCCTGCTTACATACCTCCTACCCCTATCCTGTCCCAGCACCGACTGACACTTCCTCTTCCAGCGTGTGAAATAGTATCTTCTCCTGCAGGAGACCTAGTCGCGCGATTGGTTCCCTGGCGTCATGTGTACTCCTGGCCCTAAGCACTATTGGGCTTTTAGTCCCCGCGGAGCCTATGCCTATGGGCCTCCACGTGCGCATGATACCCTGCATGCGCAACCCTCATTTGGCCACCGCGACTCTTGGCGCTTCCCGTGCATGCGCAACCTTGTGCAAGATAGCAGCGCCCTGCAGAGAGGGCCACCATCTTGCGCAAGATGGCAGCACCCTGCTGAGGGGGCCGCAGGAGCCTCAGGCGAGCCTGTCGCCACCCACACTAACCCCAGCAGCAATAGATGTAAGGAGGGGAGAGGCGCAACACCGGGTGACAGGAGGGGGACCTGGCTACATCCTCCCCCTGGTGAAAACATCAACATCCCTGCTTGGACAGCATCACACTGCATAAGTTACACAAAAATGCAGGGCATAATATGTACAACTCATCACAATCAACTTTAAACAATATGATAGAGTTCAGTAAACATATTAATGATGGAGGCCAGCTTAGCTTTAGCCGGCGGCTGAGACTCATAGTGGGGTGCCCCTCACTCTTTGAATCCGACGAGTCTCTGTCTCAGTAGCTTCATCGTTCGAGAGAGATGCTCAGGGACTGGAGGCCCCGTTTCTCCAGTGAGTAGTGGATTGAACGGCACAAAGTCTCTATTGCGCACAAAGCTGTTACTGTTGGGACGACTTGTTGAAGCCACGGGTGAGGATACTCGAGGCTCAGGTCCATTACCTGGTGCTCCTTCAGGAGGTGCCCACCAGTCTCTGGTTTGGTCAGAGATATCTGCCATAGGTTCTGGATCGCTTTCGGACATGGGACAGAGTGTTTGTAGGTTCGTTGGGCTCAGTTATTTACTAGAGTCTCTGGTTCTGAGCTTCCGTCACCCACTTGTGGTATGGGTAACAAATGTTTTTTGATGCCAAACCGTTACCCTGCCTGCGGTGCCACGTATGTGGTACACAGGGAGGCCCGGCATCTGGGACTCTACTTCAAAGTGTCCTTCTCTCCATCGATTGGCCAGCTTGTGCTTGCCGGGAATCCCCAAGTTATGTAAGAGAACAGCGTCTCCAGGCCGAAGCTCCCGATAGCGGACTTTATATTCATATCTCCGCATGTTATTGGCAATTAACTGGGCGGTGGCCCTTTCTGCTAACTTATAGGCGTGGTGCAGGCTATCTTGCAGTCGCTTCACATAGCGGTGGTGAGCCACATTGGGTACACCAACGGTAGATACCCTGAGGCGGATGTCTACAGGCAGTCGAGCTTCTCTGCCGATCATAAAGTAGGGCGTACACCCCGTAGATTCATGCCGAGTGCAATTGTATGCATGCACTATTGTCGAGACGTGCTTGCTCCATTCTCCTTTTTGAGAGCCTTTTAAGGTGCCTAACATATCCAACAATGTTCTATTGAATCTTTCAGGGAGAGCGAACCCCTCAGGGTGATAGGGAGTAGTTCTAGACTTTTGGATATTTAATAACTTGAGGAGTTCCTTGATCAGTTTGCTCTCAAAGTCCCTTCCCTGGACAGAGTTTGGCAGACCGTAGTGCAAAAAATATTTCTCCCACAGTACTTTGGCTACCGTGATAGGTTTCTGGTCTTTTGTTGGAAACGCTTGGGAGTAGCCAGTGTAATGATCGGTCACTACCAGCACATTGCCGATGCCCCTGGAGTCGGGCTCGATACACAAGAAGTCAAAGCAGACGAAGTCCATTGGGCCAGAGCTTTAAAAATGGCCCATTGGGGCTGCACAGGTGGGCAGTGTCTTTCTCTGGAGACACCGTAAGCATCTTCTGCAATGCCACTCCACGTACTCCCGCATTTTGGGCCAGAAGAATCGGTCTTGTACTAAACAGAATGTTTAATCCACCCCCAAATGTTCATTGTCATCGTGTAGAGATCTTAAGACATGATATTGCATACTTCGGAGTAGGAACAGCTGTCGTCTGTCCGGATGATTGTGATAGGGAACGACCCGATAGAGAAGACCAAGATCAATTTCAAACTTGTCTCATTCCCTCATCAGAATGGCTACAGTATTAGCGGGGGCCCGCTTCACCAGGGTGGGATTATTCTGATATAAGGCCTCACGGATAGCGTTAGCCACTGGGTAATTGATCTGCACCATCACAATCTCCTTCCATGTTAGGATAGTGCTTGGAAGAATTTCCAAGCCGTCAGGGCTACAGTAAGTGGCGGGAAGAAGCTGTAGTCGGCAAACGAAGGAATCAACGACTCACAACTCAGAGAACGCCACTTTATAGTCTACAATTGCCACGGTGGAACACATTGCCTTCATTCCTGGCCCAGGAATTTCTTCCCAAGGGTCATCTGACGTTGTGTTCAGCCCCGGTCTCCTAGATAGGGCGGCAGCTCCTATGTTAAGAGGTCCGGGCTTGTACTTCAAAGTGAACTGGTAGTTGGATAGTGCGGCCAACCATCTATGGCCAGTGGCATCCAATTTGGCTGTCGTTAGGATATACTGTAGGTCAACGGATTGTTGTCTGCTCTTACGTCAAAGGAGACCCTGTATAAATAGTCATGCAGCTTCTCCACTACGGCCCATTTGAGGGCGAGAAATTCTAATTTGTGGACCGGGTAGTTCTTCTCACTAGGAGTTAAACTTCGACTCACATATGCCACTGGTCGCAAGCCGGCCAAATACTTCTGTTGTAGCACTGCTCACAGCCCATTGAAGCTAGCATCCACCTGTAGAACGTAAGATTTCTCGGGATCAGCATAAGCCAAGACCGGGGCCTCCGTCAGACTTTTGAGTCTGATAAAAGCGTGTTCACAAGCAGATGTCCACCTATCTCCGAATGGGGTTCGCAGCTCTCTGCCAAGGTCCCTCTGGATAAACCTTGAGTAGGTTAAGAGCCTTAGCTTTATTGGAATATCCTTCCACGAAGCGACGGTAATAGCCGCAAAACCCTAAGAAGGACCTCAGTTCCATCACGTGTCTGGTCTCGGACAGTTTACCACGGCATTGACCTTGGCAAGGTCAGTAGCCACTCCGTCTGCCGACACGATGTGACCCACAATTGTTACGGACGTTCTGCAGTATCGGCACTTGTCCAGGGATAACTTCAGGCCTTCTTTGCCTAACCTATCCAGCACCTTCAGGAGGCGTTCCTCATGTTCTTCTAGGGTCATCCCGAATACGATGTCAGAGGTAAACCAGGCACTCACAGGGGTTCATGTCCCCAATCGTCTTTTCCATCAACCTCTGGAAAGTCGCTGGGGCACCACAAAGAACTAGATTGGTCATCACTCGAGTCTAGGCGCAAAGTTCACCTTTCCCGTCTTGCCTTCAAATACTTTCTGGGCAAGCTACCCATCTATCTGAACAACCTCCTCACCCCTACCACATGCAGCACTTATCTGAGATCTGACTTCAAAAGACTGTTTATGGTCCCATGGCTCAACACAGTATCCGGCCATTCCTCCTCTTACCGTGCACCCCAAAACTGGAACAAACTACCGAAGACTCTCACATCCACCCCCAGTTTAAGTTCTTTCAAATCTAAGGCTGTCACACATTTTAATCTGGTCTGTAACTGTTTCATAAGCCTATAATATATATTTTCTTTAACTATGCATGCAATATCTTGTATATAATGTATACCCTGTTCATTTATGTAACGATTTGTAACCATGTATTATTTGTCTTAACTCTATGTCCAGGACATACTTGAAAACGAGCGGTAACGCAATGTATTACTTCCTGGTAAAACATTTTATAAATAAACAAACAAATACCTTGGGGCATCCGGGTGAATTGATGGAACCTGAGGGGGCAGACGAACGCCGTCTTCTCCGGGTCTTCAGGACTCATCGGGACCTGGTAGTATCCCGACATCAGGTCCAGCACGCTAAACCACTGGCTTCCAGACAGTGCATTTTGAATCTCCTCTATGCGTGGCAAAGAATACTGATCAGGTATGGTACGACTGTTCAGTGTTCGGTAATCCACAAAGACGAACAGACCCATTCTTCTTCCATACTACCACTATTGGAGAGGCGTAGGGACTTTGGGACTCTGTTACTATACCGGCGGTCTCCATCTCGTTGAGGACATTTCTCACATCTTCCACATCTCTGGGAGCAATACGTCGGGATCGGTCCCGGAAGGGCGTGGTGTCGTTCAGACGAATGGTGTGATGAGCGTTCCTGCTACAGCCCACATCCATTTCACTAATGGAGAACACTTCCCCGTCGTTCCTCCAGCTTAGCACGTAGCCGATTCTTTCATCCTTCAGACAGGGTCGATTCCCCGAAGTCGAAGTGCATCCCATCAGGCTTTTCTTGCATGGTTGCAGTATTCACGTGCACTCTAGACTCCACGGCAGTGACCGGGTATATCCTTCCCAGCCTCTGCCCAACTTCAAAAGGCACAGGGTACGGCGAAATATTTTGAATGGACACCGTCATTTTCTTGGGGATGACGGAGGTCCATTTCCTAATTTCGGGTATCATCTTGTATCCTCTCTTGAGATCGTCGGCAGGGTGGTTTCTAGATAGAAATACTGTCGCGGCCGAGTTTATTCTTACCTTTGCCCGGTCTCGGCCGCGACAGATACCGGGCGCGCGCCGAGGTGTCCCGTGCCCGCGCCTCGGAGGATCGGTCCTCCGATCGGGGCTTCCCCCTACCCTCTCTGGGTGCACCAAGTCCCCGGAGCCCCCCACCGCCATCCCCCACATCGCGGGACACCAGGGCTCCCTCGGGGAGCCCTGGGCACACGCGCCATGCGCGCACGCTCCCGATGAAGCGTGACCGCGCATCGATGACGCGCGGCACGCCGAGGAAAAAAAACGAGCAAGCCGGGAGACCTCCCAGCTTGCGGCTCCAGCCAGGTAAGAATTAAGTGTGTCACCACTGTACATGTCGGCTTTGTCGCGGCCCCAGTGACCTCGGTGGTCATATGTCTCACTCCCCCAGGTGGAATCTCTATCAACCCTTTTTCTAAGTTGAAGATCTGCCCATATTCTTCCTGCGCCGTGACTCTATAGCGCTGGATGAATTCATAACGTGGATAGGGTAGTTTGCCTGCTTCATGCAGATAGGCCCAGATCATGGACCGTACCACGTCAGCATTGGTTCCTACTATGATGGGCGCACTCGGGTGTTCGCGAGGCTTGGGGCAGACGAGAGCCTCCACTTCCATTGGATGCGTCCGATTAGTATTTAATTGCAATATGTTGATCCGAATGGCCACCACACCGTTGATGGGGTAGTTTTCTTGACCGAGGCCCCACAGCTTAATCTTCACGGCCGACTGCAGAGGCAGATGTTAGAGACATATATAGATGGGTGCGGCACAAATTCCTCAACCTGTGCTCCCCCTTTTTTCTCTATACCCCTAGCAGATGTTAGAGATGCTGGTCATAGAAAGACCAGTAGATAATGGTCACCTGGGACCCAGTGTCCAGCAAGGCCGAGGAATATATACCCTCCACGACGACTCATGATCGCGACTGGTCCTATCCTAGTGTAGTCATCCGGTTGGAGAGCCGCATCAGGACCGGTCTTGGACTCGTCCTCTTCAGGCAATTTCGGGATGGCTGAGAGGGATTGTTGTACCCGTACGGTGAAAGACCAGGCCCCAGTGGAGGATTTTCGAGGCTTCGTGCAGGTCCTGGCAAAATGCCCACGCTGGTCACAGTTGTAGCAGCGGAGATCAGACCGGGGGAAGAGTTGTCCTGGGACTTGGGAGCAGCCTCGGGAGCATGAGAATCCTTCTCACTTTTGACTCCCTTAGCTTTCGGAGCCGTTGCCTCTTTAGGAAGGTGCAACCGAGTGTAGGCTTCATGTCCCTTCACCACGCCCAGCAGATCTTCCAGCATAGGTGGTTCTCCCTGCAGCAGAGTGCATCAGATCATCACGACGATATGATGGGTGGGAATGGCTCCTCGCAGGAATTGTTTCCGCCAATATTCATCTACTTCAGAGGCTTTGATGATTTGGCGCGAACGTAAGTCCCACAATATCAGCTGGTTACGTTGGATGAAATCAGATAGGTCTTCCCCCTCTTTTTGGCGAAGGTAATTGTATTTGGACCATAGCTCACTTTCGTCATTTTCTATACCGTAGATTCGTGTCAGGGAAGCCATCAGGTTTTGCACCATGACGTCAGTGTGTTGGTCACGGTACATCTTTACCATGATGGACACAGGAGGTTGCAAGCATTCCATTATCCGTTGTCTTTTCATTGTGTCTGGGCAGGACCATTCCTCAAGAACCTGTAAGGTGTAGTCCTTCCAGGCGTCAAAAGTCTCTTCACTGGCAGGGGTAAGTTTGACGCCTGAAGAGTTTCAGCTTGCTTTACTGCTGCGGCGGAGTGGGTTCGTTCTTGGTGACTCCCAGCTGCTTGTATGGCCTGGGCCAGCATTTGTATTTCCCCCGCCCGGCAGGGTCTGGGGCTGCCTATACTTGAGCGGCAGTTGGAGCAGGATATGACACTAGCGTCGTCTCCACAATGACACACTGGGGGCGAGGAGGACAGTTGCATAGCAACCACCTGCAAATCCTTGCAAGAACTATGGAGTTCCAATTTTACCAGCATTTCGGGTTAGATAATGGGGCACCCATGACTGAGCGCTCCAGGGAGCCATAATTTGGACGGACCTCCTTCCTCTGCTAAATCTTGTCCCTCACTCACTAACACTGAACACCATACTCCGTCTGCGTCTGTGCAACAGCCTAGGATTTTGGCCTCCTGTAGGCCTGGATACTGACCCAGCTATAAGCATATATCGTAGGAGGTGGTGTTAGCTGTGGGACTTGTCCGACAGCATTTGTAGGGGCGGGACTCGTCTTTTTGACGCCTACTCACGCACTTCCTGGCGTGAGGGTAAAGACCCGACGTAATTACACTGAGTTCGGGCACCCCAGGTCTGAATCTCAGCAGCACCTCCAAATGTAGCCGTTTCCGCCTAAACAAGATGGCTACTGGTGCTGCCCTTTTACCTGCTAGCTCACAGAGGCCTAAGCCTCCGCCACGGGGAGCCTGGGGAGATATACTTACAACTTTGGTGCAGCGCCTACACCTGAGGGATCCCAACGTAGTGGGAGGAGCCCCTCACAAGGCCCAAACAATGAACACAATGTAAAATAGGAAGGCCTTTACTGTAACATATGTTATATTCTAAAATGCTATAACTCTATATGAATAAAGGTACAACTACCCACACGCCTCACACAGCTGTATCCCACAACCGTGTAACCCGCACCGTGTCCTGAGAATCCCAGTCCCACAATGTCCCACACCCAATCCCAATGTGTGTGACCGCGCGGCCCACTAATTTGAGTGTAGTAATAGTTGGTGCACTTTCTGTAAGGTACCTGCCGGAAGCTCCAGCACCCGGGCACGCCGATTGAACGAACATGGGATCTGTCAATCCAACGATATCCACCGCAACGAGTCCGCCTCCGTGTGGGGTGGTGTCCCGCTAAGTGTCCCACCTTGATGAGTCTTTATCAGCAGAGATGATCTGGTCCCAGATCAACTTATCAGATCTGCGCAGCTTGCAGCTGTGTCCCTGATCTACGCAACAGCTAATGTGGCAGGGCCCCTACCCAAGGGTCTGCCCCTGTAGCAGCCACAAACTAATTGGTGAGTCGGGGCCTAGCTGGGGTCTACAGGACATCTGGCCTAGAGCAGAGGGTCACAGACCCCTGCTCACACACCTATCCCACCACCGACTGACACTTCCTCTTCCAGCGTGCGAAATAGTATCTTCTCCTGCAGGAGACCCAGCCGCGCGATTGGCACTATGTGGTACTTCTGCCCCTAAGCACTATGGGCCTTGTAGTCCCCGTGGAACCTATGGGCCGCTGCATGCGTATGGTACACTGCGCATGCACAACCCTCATTTGGCCACTGCGACTTGGCGCTCTCCGCGCATGCGCAACCTTGCACACGATGGCGGCACCCTGCAGAGAGGGCCGCCGGAGAGCCTGTCATCACCCCCACTAGCCCCTGCAGCAACGGAGGTAAGGAGGGGAGAAGCACAACACCGGGGGACTGGACTACATAAGACCAAGTTTATTTACTAGTGATGTACCTCCAGTTTTAAAAGGTATCTATCCTGCTAGATAATGTAGCAACATTGTGTCTTTCTGCCCGTCTATGAAGAAGTGAACGTTCTATGACAGCAGTTCTCAACTTTTTCTTGTGCACAGGCGGACAGGGGTTTTACAGCAGCCCTGCTCATCAGACCACACACAACCCTTCTCGTTCACATGCACAAACTTGCCACACACACCCTTTTTACACACTCCGTAGTCATCACCTTCTTAGTCACAGATCACACACCCTTTTTCTTAAACCGCCCCTCATACAGCACACTCATCAACTTTCTCTATTACCCACACTCCACAATCAGGGTGGGAAGGCGGTAATCAGTCTTTGATCTCTCTCCTGTGTGCAGGGCAGAGAGAGAGAGGAGAGCAAGTAGAGGCACATCACAACTTCAATCACAAGTGCGAAACACACAAAGCCGAGCAGCCGGCAATGTGATTCCTCCCGAGGGCAAAGGCACACTATGCAGAGGATCCCAATAACATTGTTCTATGAAATTACATTGATGTTTATACCAGGAATTCCATGTACTATAAATTACATTACTAAAAAAAAGTGACATGACAGATCATGATTCTACTTTCCAAGAAATGTTTAGAACTTCAATATGCTTCTAGAAACATTTAAAAAAAAAAAAAAGTTTATTTTTTAAGAACGAGATGAACATTTTGGAATGTATACAGAGCCTTTTAAAGTTACATAGTAGATGAGGTTGAAAAAAAGACATACGTCCATCAAAATCAACCAATGCTAAATTTATACGACAGATACTTTCATCCTATATTTGTACGTGCAGAATATTGATCCATTGACATGTTCTCTTGACTGACAAAACCGCCTCAATGATAATGGGATAGCATGAGTGGGCACAGAGATAATATAAAAGAGGTTAGGCAGTAAGGGGTGACACTGATGCACAGTAATACTGTATATCCCCCTCTAACAGCTCTTTTCATCCCGAGATTGGTATAATAGAAATAACAAGACACATGAAAAATCAAGCAAAGATTTTATTAGAGGGGTTAAGACCCAGATTAAAAAGTCTATATTCAATATGGAGAGGTGCAAGACAATGCACAGTTAATGTGGACTTCTATTCAGTCATTTAAAGTTACAATGCAGTTAATATAGTTAACTTTGTATTACACAGTTTCTCACCATATTGAATAGAAAGAGAGTGAATGAACCTCTAAAGATTGCTCTAGCTGTACATAATGGGAAGAGAAGCCAGTAGAAGATGTACTGTATAACCAGCCTAAGAAAGGAAAAGGAGGGCGGGAGTGCTGTTTTCTTAAAAATGATGAATGTATTTTATTGGGTTATTCCAGCAGACATTTCACTGCCAAGTGGTTTCAGGATGTTTTTGAGTAGTCACAACTATTAAAAAGACTGCAGTCTTAGAAACATGCTTCGCAGCAGAAACGTCGGTAAGAATACACATTAGCTTAAAAACAGGTCAGCAAATGTTGCTGCCTTGTGACAGTCACATTCTATGTACAAATAAAAGTGAAAACGTATACATTTATTAAAACCAATTAATTAGAAAAAAATGGATTAGGAAGACTAGGAGAGACCTTTAGGATTCTCTTAATTGTACCGACAATACAGTTAACATTTCACACCTAAACATTGCACTGGCGTAAAGTATGATAAAATCGGGAATATTAACCAGTAAATTCATTTATTTTTGCTCATATCAGATGCAAGACAACAGCAAGGATTGACAATCTGTTGTCCGACAAAGCAATATGAATTGATGGACACTTAATAGCTTCCTCATATATACATAGCAAAAGAGTTCATGTTCTTGTGACGAAGGTAAATTGTTTCCTTCACAAAAAATATATATATCAGAACCTTGAACGATAACCCACTCAGTTAACCCACTCAAGAAAAGCCAAAGTTCAAAAACGTCATGGAAATGAAGAATGATCAAAATGTAACCATTCAAAACACAATTAATCCTGTACCATGTTTTTGTTTTTCCTGTAGTCAAGCTACAAAGCAGTCCAGTGCGAGGGAAGGGAAATGTTACAGTAAACTGCATGTACTGGTCCAATCTTTAAGAAAGAAAGATCAACAAGCAACACAACCACTGAGTTCACTTATATAGCTGTACAAAAAACTCTTGAGGATACCAAACCAAAGTAACATCGTCCTTAACATTCACAAAAACCTAACTGAGAATACGAGTAGACAGTCCCCAAGGGTAGGAGCCCATGAAGCCTAAAAATCAAGAACTAAACCAAGTGACAATAGATTTTCCCCATTTCTTTTTTTTAAAAAGAATGTTCTTTTTTTCTGTACAAACATTTGTTGGTCTAATACTGTCTAAAATCTGCCAGCTTCTCCAAGAGGGTGGCTGGTGTAGGCGTGATGATTTTCCAGGAACACTTAAATAAGTTTATTTCTCAAATAATTTTACACAAATGTTTAAGGTCCATGTTTCGGATCACTTTATATGCACTGGTTTTTCGTCTGACTTTAGACGTTTTCTACGCGGCTGTATAAAGTCTTCGTCGGAATCCTCTGTTATTTCACCGTCATCATCCTCTGGTTCAAATTCTGGCAACGGTTGGAAGGTCCTGTCTGGGTAGATTTCTGGAAGTTTTTCCTCAAAGTATAGCGCAACAGCCTTCCCTGCTTGGGCCACTTCAGAGTCATTCTGTGGGAAGGAAAAAAGGAGAATTCACCTTGGGTTATGTATAAACCTTTGTCAAGTTTGCAGGGTTGGAGAAGCTTACCTTCAGATTAATCTCTTGTGTTTCTGCATAAACTTGAACAACTTTCATCATCTAAAAATGACACCAAAGTCAAAAAAAGTGAAATTCATTTTTTTCTAAACTTATAAAAAAGCTTTAATGACAAGAGGCAGTCATAACAAGGGGAAAAGTACTGTTATGACCAGATAGTATTGAGTTTAGATAATCCTCTCAAGTACAATAAACTGATAACACCTTTTCTGAAGAAAAACCAATGTGCCCTGCATCGTTGGCTGTGTTGTGGTATATTGAGACACAGAATACCAGTACTAATATGACAGTACCACTGTACTACACCAACAGTACAGGCAGTCCACATCCAAATTGTACTGTAGGTACCCTGCTTGCACATATACAGTATATCATTAAAAGCTATTTATATAAAGATCGTAAACGTTCCCGCTTCAAAATACAACTATTAGCAAGATATGTCTATGTTTTGCGGACGTGAAGTTCTTCAAAATTTGATGTAAAAAATAATGTAGCAGAAAGTGATATGCAAGGTCTATGAATGGCCTTGTGTGGAGGTTTGTAGATTGGAACAGAAAACCAAATTGATGGGACATGGTATAAATATCCAAGTAAGAAACATTAAGTAACCAAGGCCTTTTGTCTTCAGCAGATGTTGATTAAGAACTAGTTATACTCTGTTGGAGTAATAAGCAAAGTGTTACCCAATAGATGCCACATGCCAGCTCTAGCAGAATGCATTTGTTTTTGACAGCTGTCATGGACTATAAGTAAAACCTGTCACCACACTGAACTGTCAATTGAGAGATCTACAATGTCCAATTAGAGAAAACTTGGCTTTAATTTGATGCTTTAACTAATACCCTGCTTATGTTAAATGTAGGCTGACCCTGGCCCTATCATTTGGTTATAAAATGTCTTGTTTACAAAATTCCTAGTAACCAGAAGATTGTACTTTTAGAATTCGCTGTATGAGTAACCTAATCAAATAGGAGCATTACCATTATTCCGCAAAGAAATGGAAGCATTACCATATTCAGCAAAGAAATAGAAGCATTACCATATTCCGCAAAGAAATAGAAGCATTACCATATTCCGCAAAGAAATAGAAGCATTACCATATTCCAAGTTACAAATGCATTCATATGACCAGACAACTCCGTGCATGATTCAGATGAATTAAAACCAAAATACCAAAAAGGGGCGTGCATTTCATGTATCCATTAGAAAAGGTTAATTTCATTAGTGATTAAAGCTGTGGATCAATATTGCTTCTGCTGTTCGGAAAATGTTAATTATTCAGAAAATGTGTGTACAATAATATTGAAACATGATCATAACCCGACAAACTGAAAGCCTTTAAATTCATTTTTTTTATAGCAAATACAATGAATATTTCAGACTTCTAAAGTTTGAGATTAAATCCCTAACAAAAAAACACATTCATAGTCCACTGGGAATAATTTGAACAGCATTTTACTTAATGTTTGAAATCAATTAAGACAAAAAGCAAAAGCCATTGCAGAGTCTAACACAGGGGTGAAAACCCCAGCAATTTACAAGCTGTAAACTAATTTGAGATGAAAAGAAAAGAAAACATGCATCCTTTGACACAATTGATAATTGAAACCAGTTAAATGAATAAATCCAACATACTTCATTGAACCTTTCACAGTTCTTAAATATTAGTCTGACATCTGCGACAAAGTCTTCAGGTGTTTGGTAGTGTTGCGAATGCTTCTTCTGTAGCTTCTTTTTCACGGTCGAAAGGTCCATTGGCTTCTTAATGATTTTATAATAGTTTGGTATCTGCAGAAGAAAAGAAAAAACAGCCCATTCGTTGGTACTGTGAAATTAAACTGGACATAAGTGGTTCCATGCTGCAAGAGTCTGTAACGCATTGCAGTGGATTCTGTGTAAGTATCAGAGATAATGTTCCCAATTAAGAGTACTACACTATGCCTGAATTGAAGTGGCCACCATACAACTGTACAATTAGTTTTACTAAAATTAATATAAACAATAATACATATATACACAGGGTGGGGGAAGAAGAAGGTGGGAGGGAGAAGGGGGGGAGAGAGAACTTCAATAATATTGAAGAGAACCAAATAGTGATCCTCCTACAAGATGAAAACACAGAAGAGCTGGCTGCACACTATACCAGCACCTGTCACAGGTTGAGAGATGCCCACAAAACATCACATCCCAGTATGTAACTGTTACCCATGTACTGTGAAAACATTACACCCTAACCCCTGTTTATTCATGCATTGGCAATACTGAAATGTTTTTCTGGTAATGCCAATAAAGCTTATTTGATTAAATTTGAGAGTAGAAAGAGGGGGAGAGAGAGAGAAGCAGTCATTTAGTGAACCCGACCCAAATCTTTGCTGATCGATCACAGGAGAACTGATTGATCGGCAATTTAGCTAATTACTTATTGTGTGGATTGTATTGATGCACACAATAAAAGGGAACAAATTTCAAATTAATTTTTAAAAAAACAAAAAAAAAACAGCATCTTGGACTGCTGCTTTCAAAGATCTTTATCAGAAGGTCAGCATAGGACTATTTCTCTAGGTCTCTGAAGTCTGCATAGGAAACAGCTTTGAGCTGCATAGTGGCAACAAGGGAGAGCAACAGCAGAGGTTGTAATGTGAACACTCCACTGAAGGCAATGGGCTTTTAAGCAGTTTTACATTGAAAAAAAAGCATGGTGGTATTCTGATTTACAGGGCATCACATTGAGCTTACTTTCAAGACATCTTTTTTTGAGGGTGTTAAACGTTTTTAAAAAGATCCCATAAGGACTAAAATCTACACACCGTAACACATTGCCTAAGAAAATAAGTCAAAAGAACTGACATAGCAAGTAGAATTTTTTTTTCCAACCACTTAAGAGTAATTTGCTTCCTTAGGTAAAACCGTCACTTTTAAGTTGAATATTTCAATTTGTTTCTTTTGAAGAATTACTATTGAAGACTACATTCAAGCTACAGTACACACGTTTTTTATTTGACTCATGATGGATCCATAATAACCTTGCAAACAAATAGCACAAAGCATTTTGCTTGTATATTTGATAACTACAGTACACTTGCAGATATCGGATGAAAAAAAAGCTGTGTGTGCTGTGCACGCGCATAGTAAGTGAAACTTCTTTGACTTTTGTCACAGAAATTGACTTATAACGCGCGTGCTCGGCACACATGTGTCAGTCAGTGTATGCATGTGTGTCAGTCAGTGTGTGCATGTGTGTCAGTCAGTGTGTGCATGTGTGCCAGTCAGCGTGTGTGCGTGTGCCAGTCAGCGTGTGTGCGTGTGTCAGTCAGCGTGTGTGTGTCAGTCAGCGTGTGTGCGTGTGTCAGTCAGCGTGTGTGCGTGTGTCAGTCAGCGTGTGTGCGTGTGTCAGTCAGCGTGTGTGCGTGTGTCAGTCAGCGTGTGTGCGTGTGTCAGTCAGCGTGTGTGCGTGTGTCAGTCAGCGTGTGTGCGTGTGTCAGTCAGCGTGTGTGCGTGTGTCAGTCAGCGTGTGTGCGTGTGTCAGTCAGCGTGTGTGCGTGTGTCAGTCAGCGTGTGTGCGTGTGTCAGTCAGCGTGTGTGCGTGTGTCAGTCAGCGTGTGTGCGTGTGTCAGTCAGCGTGTGTGCGTGTGTCAGTCAGCGTGTGTGCGTCAGTCAGCGTGTGCATGTGTGTCAGTCAGTGTGTGCATGTGTGCCAGTCAGCGTGTGTGCATGTGTGCCAGTCAGCGTGTGTGTGTCAGTCAGCGTGTGTGTGTCAGTCAGTGTGTGTGTGTGTGTGTCAGTCAGTCAGTCAGTCAGTCAGTGTGTGTGTCAGTCAGTGTGTGTGTGTGTGTGTGTGTCAGTCAGCGTGTGTGTGTGTCAGTCAGCGTGTGTGTGTCAGTCAGCGTGTGTGCGTCAGTCAGTGTGTGCATGTGTGTCAGTCAGCGTGTGTGCCAGTCAGCGTGTGTGCATGTGTGCCAGTCAGCGTGTGTGCATGTTTGCCAGTCAGCGTGTGTGCATGTTTTCCAGTCAGCGTGTGTGCCAGTCAGCGTGTGTGCATGTGTGCCAGTCAGCGTGTGTGCATGTGTGCCAGTCAGCGTGTGTGCATGTGTGCCAGTCAGCGTGTGTGCATGTGTGCCAGTCAGCGTGTGTGCATGTGTGCCAGTCAGCGTGTGTGCATGTGTGCCAGTCAGCGTGTGTGCATGTGTGCCAGTCAGCGTGTGTGTAAGTCAGCGTGTGTGTCAGTCAGCGTGTGTGCGTGTGTGTCAGTCAGCGTGTGTGTGTCAGTCAGCGTGTGTGCGCGTGTGCCAGTCAGCGTGTGTGTGCGTGTGTCAGACAGTATGTGAGTGTGAGTCAGTCAGCGTGTGTGTGTGCCAGTCAGCGTGTGTGTGCGTGTGCCAGTCAGCGTGTGTGTGCGTGTGTCAGACAGTATGTGAGTGTGAGTCAGACAGTATGTGAGTGTGAGTCAGACAGTATGTGAGTGTGAGTCAGACAGTATGTGAGTGTGAGTCAGACAGTATGTGAGTGTGAGTCAGACAGTATGTGAGTGTGAGTCAGACAGTGTGTGCGTGTGCCAGTCAGCGTGTGCCAGTCAGCGTGTGTGCGTGTGCCAGTCAGCGTGAGCCAGTCAGCGTGTGTGCGTGTGCCAGTCAGCGTGAGCCAGTCAGCGTGTGTGCGTGAGCCAGTCAGCGTGTGTGCGTGTGCCAGTCAGCGTGTGCCAGTCAGCGTGAGCCAGTCAGCGTGTGTGCGTGTGCCAGTCAGCGTGAGCCAGTCAGCGTGTGTGCGTGTGCCAGTCAGCGTGAGCCAGTCAGCGTGTGCGCGTGTGCCAGTCAGCGTGTGCGCGTGTGCCAGTCAGCGTGTGCGCGTGTGCCAGTCAGCGTGTGCGCGTGTGCCAGTCAGCGTGTGCGCGTGTGCCAGTCAGCGTGTGCGCGTGTGCCAGTCAGCGTGTGCGCGTGTGTCAGTCAGCGTGTGCGCGTGTGTCAGTCAGCGTGTGCGCGCGTGTCAGTCAGCGTGTGCGCGCGTGTCAGTCAGCGTGTGCGCGTGTGTCAGTCAGCGTGTGCGCGTGTGTCAGTCAGCGTGTGTCAGTCAGCGTGTGTGCGTGTGTGCGTGTGTCAGTCAGCGTGTGTGCGTGTGTGTCAGTCAGTGTGTGCATGTGTGTCAGTCAGTGTGTGCATGTGTGTCAGTCAGTGTGTGCGTGTGTCAGTCAGTGTGTGCGTGTGTCAGTCAGTGTGTGTGCGTGTTTCAGACAGTATGTGAGTGTGAGTCAGACAGTGTGTGAGTGTGAGTCAGTCAGTGTGAGTGTGAGCCAGTCAGTGTGTGAGTGTGAGTCAGTGTGAGTGTGAGTCTGTGTGTGTGTGTGTGTGTGTGTGTCAAGTCAGTGTATGTCTCTCTCTCTGTGTTGTGTGAATGTCTCTCTGTGCTGTGCCCCCCCCTTCTTCTCCCCCCCCTCCCACTTTCCCTGGCGGAGCTGCGGACACAGCTGTGTGTCTTGCTGCAGCCAACCCCCCCCCCCCCCCGGCGACACGGTGGTCCCACTACCCCCCTCCCACTACCCCCGGCGGAGCTGCGGATACAGCTGTGTGTCCTGCTGCAGCCAGCCCCCCCGGCAACACGGTGGTCCCGTTACCCCCCTCCTCCCTCCCTCCCACTACCCCCGGCGGAGCTGAGGACATGGCTGTGTGTCCTGCTGCAGCCAGGCCCCCCCCGGCGACACGGTGGTCCCACTACCCCCCTCCTCCCACTACTCCGCTCCTCCCACTACCCCCGGCGGAGCAGGAAAGGGGGGGAGCAGGAAAGGGGGGGAGGAGGGGGGTGTCCCGGTCAGGCGGTCTCTGCTATCCCGGTCGTGCGGTCTCTGCTGTCCCAGCCGCACCGGCAGCTGCGGGTCACTGTTTGTGGGTGACGGGGTAAGTGCGGCATGGCAGCGTGCGTGTGAGGGGGGGGGGGGGAACAGCGCCGCTGCCCGCCGCTTCTGCGCATGTGTGGCGTCTGTCAGCGGCGCCATCACAACTGCGCATGCGCGGCATGGGCAGCGGACAGGGACGGGGAACGGCAGCGGCTATCGCCGCCGCATATGTCAACAGCCTGTGGGGGGAACAGAGGCCGTTACATGACATCGCTTCCGTTTCATAGTTCATCTCCATCCATCCAGTTTTGCTCCATCAGAACTAGGTGCCACTAAAGAAGTTTCACTTCAAAATTTAACTCCTCCCACGGCCCATAAAGCTTTTGTTTACGACGGCAAAGTTAACAGTTTAAATTTTTTAAAAATGGTTATTCTTTTTAAAAAAATGCAAGCTACATTTAACCTATTAAAAGCAGCGACTGCCACTCCCAATTATAAATGTTACTGCAAATCGGATCGGGTGGTCTCCCAATGCTGAGCAGCCCTAATCCTAGCTCTGGTGACTCCCTGGTTTCCAAGAAATGTACCTTTTTATGTGTGCTAGTAAAATCAAAGTCAAGTCAAACATGGCCAGAAGGAGTCATCCAATAGGATCAGCAATGTCATGCTCTGATATTGCATCTTTCTACTCGCCCGTGGGATTGTGGCTGGATGGTAGACATTCATTTTCCAAAAGGGACCAAAAACACCAGAGCAAAGATAAATATTGTCAGAACAGGGAGGGTTATCGAAGCTACAAATAGTGCATTTCAGCTCAAATTTCACCCCAGAAGTTAAACACACACTTTAAAAATATTGTAGTTGTCAAAGCCACTGTTCTTGGCTCATTTTCGTCATACGACGGGTGGACACTTTTAAATATCAACCTCTGTGAAAACCATTAAGCTCTACAGTTATTCAACAAGTTTAATCGCACAAAGAAACTTACCGAGGCAGGGACTGGCTCCTGAAATTCAATGCTCAGCTCGTGGCAGTAGAGGTATAAAAGAAGCCGCTCACATTTCTTAAAGAAAATATAGATACATTTCTTTAATGGGACAGCTGAACTTCATGGATCAAGGGACATTTTTAAGTAACATTCTTATTGCATCTTGTGAAAAATGAATATGTATTGTTTCTTGTTCCTTATGTTTATCTGCTTGACAAATGATAGCTTTAAAAAGTAAGCCAACAATTTAGATTTTTTTATTTTTTTCTATTATTTAGAAAATATTAGAGGTACAAAATAATTTTAAAATAGTTATACATCAATTTTTTTAAATTTAACAAAAGTTGTCAATCAGCTCTATTTGCCCTATTAAAACATGCTACTGCCCTTAAGAGCACTTGTTCACGGCAAAACAGCACACGTGTGTTGGAAACAGGATTTGTTACAGGCTTGCAGGGAAACAAGCTTTTTAAATGGAAAGGTTTACACAAAGTTGTTTAGTGATAAACTGATTTGTGACAAAGCTATGTTTTTTGTATGTTTGAAAACTACAACAATTACCCAAACCTACAAACAACGCTGAGCAGTTGGACCAACACTATAACGAAAGGGCAACGGTGAGCCCTCGTTCTAGGTTTCTGGACAGCTCAAAATATTACGACTGCCTCGGATGTTACTTTTAATATGAAATATTTAAGGTGGGAACATCAAGGTGATGAGAACGTTAAAACAGATAAAACTGGAAATTACGAGTGCAAAACTATGAGGGTGCCAGAGAAATGACAACCAAAAAGATGCAATTGTTTTTTATGCAAATTTGGTGCATTTGGATATCAATTTTACTTGTAATATAAATAATAATAATAACAAATTGTTTGTTCTTGTATAGCAGTGCTAGCTTTATGTAGCACTTTACAGAGACGTTTATGCAGGCATAGTCCCTGTCCCGTAGAGCTTACAATCTGTTTTTGGTGCCTGAGGCACAGGGAGATAAAGTTACTTGCCCAAGGTCACCAGGAGCCGACACCGGGAATTGAACCAGGTTCCCCTGCTTCAAACTCCGTGCCAGAGTCAGTGTCTTTCCTCACTACGCCCCTCCTTCTCCCTATCCATGTCTACTAAAGGGGCAATTATAAAATAACATGTTTTAAAGGTTTTTGCCTAGTTTACATCCCTGATTTTTATTTTTACACTAACATTCTTAAAACAGCAGCCATATTCATTTTGATTTTTGGCTAATTTCTTAGATACGGTTCTTTGAGATCTGCTACCGTCACAAATTAAATGTAAAAATGTTTTCTGATAGGTTCCTTTATACTATGCATGGCTAAAGCTCTCTGCTATTGCCATCTTTACACTTTACGGCAATCTTTGGACCATTTTAGATACTAAATAAAACAAAAAACGCTAGGATAAGAAATAAAATAATGTTGATGATGATTAGATTGAAATGGCATCACATGGAGCTTCCGTAAAAAAAAAATTGGTTATATATTGGGGGGAAATTGCTCTTGCATAGCGGAAAAACATGTTGCTACACAAGAAAATATACATATGAGCAGTCAAAAACGTGTGATTAAATTAACAGAAAAGCAGCAAATGTTGACAAGAGCATCTGTTAATGGCTTTTGTAATCCCATTTAAATAGGATACATTTACTCATGGCTTCAAAACTGGGGCAAAGTGTGCAAAATAATTGCCTCAGATTTATCAAATTGATTACCATTACTTTCAATAGGATTCCTTTTCTTTGAAATGGCTCTTTGTTTTGCTCTGGTTGTGTCAGACTTTTGCAGTCGGGAGACTTAAATAGACTCCCAAGTGTCATGTCAAGGTACTATGATTATTCCATCTCAGTGACAGAGTATAGAGGTCAAATAAACTATAATAGTAAATGATCTATATATGTCACACACCATTTGGTCCACAGGATTTAAGCCTTGTGCGGTCTTCCCTTTCTTACTGTGCAGAGAATTATCACAATCATATTCAACTTCTGGCTTGCTCAGGTCTCTGCAGAAGGTACAGATCCATTCACCACTAAAGGAAGAGACAGAACATTTGTAGTGTACATACCTTGGTTGTAAGATTAATACAATTGTGTAAATAATTATGTATTTATAGTTTATTTTAAAAATCAGGTGTACAGCATTTACTTTTAATCATTTTATAATTAAGGAAGTTTCTGAAAAGTTTTAATGGCCAAACTACATAAAACTCTGGTTCACGACTTGGGTAATACATTTAACATTCTGTCCATGATACTATTTCATAAATAAACTCAGGCTGCAAATTGGGTTTCAAAAGATTGAAAACTCCATTCTCAGTGCAAGATAAAATTATTAAAGCCTGCTTAACAACTTCAATTCAGTTAACTTCCCTTTAAATGTAATTTTTTCCCTTAAAAAAAATTAAATTTAAAGTAGTCGATCATGGTACGGAAAGGCTTTAAATTAAACCAAGGCTTCCCTTTAGCAAGACTATAAAGTCCATTTCTCACTCTCCATCATAAAGTGTCTTTTATTCAGTTTTGAATATTAGTTAAAAATAAAAAAAACCTGCATTTTTCATATATGATAGCCCCAATGCACACCAATATGACAACATTAAATCATGTATTTTCTTCCAATTATTAAAGATCATTTAGTTTAACATTTGAGCCAAAACACGTTAAGTCTGCTACCACACAAAGGTAGACCCTTTCAGGTCTTGGACAGCATAAAATCATTACTGTAAGAACCTTCTGAAAGGGTCTAACATTGACATGGTTTCAAGCGTAACATGCTTTGGCCAAAAGATTTAAATACATGGCCCCTACCACTTAAAAGAAAATATATAAATTAAGTTAATGTTATATTTTATGCGCGGTGTGGCTTAATTGTTCTTTTAACTTACTAAGATCGTATATTTCGAATTTCAGTGAAGCTCCATTGCCCATGGGGCATGGTCATGATATCTCAAATAGACGACAAGTATGTAACACTCATTGTTACGACCGTTACATACCTTGGGAAGCTAAGGAGTGTTGGTACATGACAGGTGAGGTGAAAGACTTTTGGGCACTTTTCACAACATAAGAGGTCTCCACCGTTTTGGCACACCGCACACCAGTCTTCATTTGGATCATCGTCCTTGTGGTTCCCTTCCCCTCCAACTCCTCTTGGCGATCGATGCATTGAGCTGCGTACAGGTGATTTTCCGTTTAACAGGTTGCCATGGGACGACTGCCCGCAGCTTCGGCTCACACTGGTTGGCTCGGTTTTCACATGGTTTTCCAGATTCGCCAGGGCTTCAAGATCGCTTTCGAGGTGCAGGTTGGTTGGGAGTGGTGGAGTCAGGCTGCTCTCTGGGCTGCTCAGCTAATGACAAAAACACTAACCTTAATTTTGTATAAGAAACTTTCCCTCAGCATGTTAATGTGTTTCAAATTGTTGAATATGAAGCAGTGGCTCACCATTATCTGATGTCTAATTTGTATATGATGCTCATCTGTTGTAGGTTGTTATATCTTTTAGTCAATATTTATAGATGAAATTATAGTGTACACCACTTCCAATCCTCATAGGTTTCTTCTATTTCTGAGGTTTGGAAAGTACTATACACCAAGATTCCTCTATGAAGAACACCAGCGTTGGTCCCTTTAAAGTGTATCAGAACCTACTGTACAACTGAACTAAATTTCTCCAGAACCAATATGCCTGCTAGAACGTTCAACTTTCCGTTGCTTGGTCATGCTTTACTTTAAGCAATATATTTAGTGAGAAGAACCTCGTTCTAATCCTTAGAGCGTGCGTGTGGAGAGGTCCGTGCTACTTGGGAAATATTCAAAGCATAAAAAATATATATATACTAGAGTGTACGTAGAACGCAGAGATCCCTTTATGGTGTACACCACAAGAAATGAATGGATGGTAATAAAAAAAATGCAGGATAAATGTAACTTGTGCTCCTAAAACAAAAGGAGTAAATTTAAAATGGGTGTTCATCTCCAGAGGGTCAAACTTATTATGGTAGCAAGATAGCGAGTGATAGCTATACTAGCATAAAGTGATATGTGATCAGAATAAGTTGGCTGTAGATCTGGTAGATACAGATTCAGTTGACAAAATACTGATCTGTATCTAAGCTTTGATACGGTTAGCCGAATGATTCCAGAAAACACACTGAAGATTCAAACAATACCCCGTACAAAGTAGTGCTAGCAGAAACTTCTTTCAGTCTCCATGCTTGGAGGGCAATTTAAAATGCCTATGAGAAGACTGAAAACTACCCGCAATGAGGAGAATGTACCATTGAACACTAACACTTTTGCTACTTTACCATAGATACACAAGACTTGGCTACAGATTGGCTACTTGGCTAAAGTATTTTGTCAACATAATCTGTATCTACCAGTTCTGCAGCCAACTTATTATCATCACCACCACCAATAGATGTGCTGAGCATTAGGGGTCTAATCTAAGCCCCCTTATGCTAATATAGCTATCACACTATCTAGCTACCAACATAAGTTTGGCCATTTGGAGATGAACACCCATTTACAATTTACAATTATTTTTGTTTTAGGAGCACCAGTTATATTTATTTTATTATAACCATTAAAGTTTGATTTTATTACCATCTCTGTGTTCCATGTACGCTGCAGTACATGTTTTGAATATTTACTTTAAGCAATGCACACGTAATTTTGTTTTGCAAAACAGAAATAGTATTTTATTATACGCTCACCTATGAAAAGAATAACACATGATACCAGTGTTGCAATTATTATGGAAGAATATAACAAATCTTAAAACCAGTCAATATGCTGAGGTTGTTAAGAGGCGGTGTTTTTTTTTTCCTTCTTAATTACACAGAAATAAAAACAAATGGGAAAAAAGCAAAAATTGTGAATTTGTATAAAATCTTTATTTTTTAATTTATATTAAAAACATACCTGCAATGGGTTAAGATTTTTTCAATTTAGTTTAATATATACCAATAAAAGCAGTTTTATTTTTTTAAATTCACGACAAGTTGTGTACTGCACAGCGAGAAAGAAGTCACTTTATATTGGGTGAGCTTTCCCTCTGTAGTGAGGGAAGTTTAGGCCTGGGACCCGCTGCGCTCGTTGGCGCGGGCGGCAATGTAGCGAGTTCCCCACCAGCAGGGGAATCCTCGCGAGCCGGTCCCGGTCCCCCCTGGCGGCACAGCTGACTACACGCTGTGGCGCGTCAGCCGCTAGGAGACACCACAGAATGGTGTTTCCTAGCGTTGACGCGTCACGTGGTGTGGCTGTGAGCCAATGGGGAGGGGAGGCTGCGGGAGGAGGAGAGGCTTCGGGGAGCGGGGAGGAGTGTGGAGTGAAAGCAGCGTGAGTGCCTCTCTGTGTGTGTGTCTGAGTGCGTGCGTGCCTGCCTGTGTGTGTGTATGTGTGTACCTGTCTGTGTGCGTGCCTGTCTCTGTCTGTGTGTGTGTGTATGAGTGCGTGCGTGCGTGCCTGTCTCTGTCTCTGTCTCTGTCTCTGTCTCTGTCTGTGTGTGTGTGTGTGTGTGTGTGTGTGTGTGTGTGTGTGTGTGTGTGTGTGTGTGTGTGTGTGTGTGTGTGTGTGTGTGTGTGTGTGCATGAGTGCCTGTGTGTGCGCGTGTGTGTGCGTGCGTGCGTGCCTGTCTCTGTCTGTGTGTGTGTGTGTGTGTGTGTGTGTGTGTGTGTGTGTGTGTGTGTGTGTGTGTGTGTGTGTATGAGTGCCTGTGTGTGCGCGCGCGCGCGTGCGTGTGTGTGTGTGTGTGTGTGTGTGTGTGTGTGTGTGTGTGTGTGTGTGTGTGTGTGTGTGTGTGTGTGTGTGTGTGTGTATGTATGTATGAGTGCCTGCGTGTGTGTGTTTTTTTTACTTACCTGCAGCCCGTGGCAGCCCGTGGAGGGAGGGGGGGGAAGAGTAGCGGGTCCCTCCGCTCAAGCCTCGCCCCCCCCTCCCTGTCAATCCTCCCACTCCCGCCCACCTCCCGCTCCGGCCCCTCACGTCATGGCCGCGCCCCCCCCCGACCCGTTTGGCCACGCCCCCCCCCCCCCCGCTCCGAGAAAAGTAGCCTGTAGACCGCAGATCGCGGTACAGCGAGTTGCACGCGCCGCCGGCAAGCAAGCCAGCCGTGCGGACGCGTGCAACGGGACCTTAGCCTAAGATGCTGCCGCTTAGAAAAAGCTAAAATCTACACCCGGTAAACCTCTACATTACGGAATAAATATATGGTGCATTATTAGAAGCATTTTGTAATCTTTTGAGATCCAAGAGTGCCATGCTATTGGAGTTAAACGTTCTGCTTCTATAAAAGATTTACATACATATATACACACACAACATATTGGAAGACAGAAGGGCAGGAGAAAAAAAGCACCATGAAATGTAACAAATTTTAATCACAGAAAATAAGTATATGTATAAATGGTTAAAAATAGTGCACTCAATTAAAGCCTCTTCAAATTTGGACTAGAACTAGAAAGATCCTTGGAGATACCAGGTCCTGCAGTGAAATCTCTGTTAGGGACGTCATCGAGTTGAGCTCCAGACGGTGCCAAAGAGCATGGAGGGAAACCGATTCTGAACTGTGAGGGACACTGATACTGAATAGTGAGGAACAACCACCATTATGAAGAGATGCCGCTGGAGCATCCCTACAATGGGTTCTAATATGGGTACACCTGCTAGCTAAGATGGATATTGACATTAGAGGATCCCAGACTCCATACAAGCTACTGAAAGGTGACACCAGAGCAAGCCATGACTGTGGGTATATACATAGACTTGCACAGATAAGCCAAATTTGAAGATGCTTTAATTGAGTGCACCATTGTTAACCATAAATTCCTATACTTATTTTCTGTGATTAAAATGTTAAAAATGTTATGGTGCTTTTTGTCTCCTACGCTTCAGTTGTCCAATAAAAAGGCTCATTTAATTGAGGTGATACAGGAGTTCACTCTTACAAGAAACTGCAACTAAGCACCAGGAGATATTTTACTCCTTGATTGGACAGGATGTTTTTTTTCAATATGACTTTCTATTTATTTTTTTGGACACGCCACTGAAGCGCAATCCATATGTATATTTATACACACAAAAATAAAATTAAAGCACATGTTCCGTGGTAAAGTGCTGTTTTGATGTTATAATTTTAAAGCGATAATATTTTTGCCACTCACAAATGTGCAACCTTTAAAATCACGTCAAGATTGAAATCTCAAATTGTAGGATCGATCAACTCCCAGTATTCGGCACGGAATCACCCTTGATATGCTAACCAGAACAGAAACACAGAAATATGCCTCAGACTAATGGAGCCAAAAGACATGCAATGCTGTTGCTATTTGTTTGTGCTCTGGAACCGCGAGTTCCATCTAAAGGCAGGGAGAACTAGGCTAGCTCTTCACTAGGGCACTCACGTGTCACAGGTCAACCTTCGGGAAACCGCCAGTCTAATTTCAAGGAAGTATGTTTGAGAGTGCAAACTTTTAATATTAAAACAATACTTTAAATTGTGCTTTTTAAAAGTGCTTTTTTTTGTTTTTAGAATTTCTTGTGGAATTGGTCACACAAAAGAAGCTTCATTAAGACACCTAGAATTACTCCATGGGATCCTAAAGATTTTCGTTTTTGCCATTGGATTTGTGATCTCCAGACAGGAAATATTTCATAACACGTGTTTGCAAGGTTTCTCCCAATATTATTTTTGGATACATGGTAATCGCATTATTTGTTTAAACATATTGTACCTCTGAAACAAGAGTAATATATTTTTGTTGGGATTGAATGAGACTCAAATAATAGGATTATTATCCTCAAAATACACCAGTTAATAAATGCAGTGGTTGGTACGCAGTGGAAAAAAACCCTTGTTGGTGTAATCACCTAATAGGCACATAGTATACCATTGGGGTTTATATGACATCTGATACCTGTATACTATGTGCCTTTTAGGTGATTACACCAACAGGGGATTTTTCCACTGCGTACCAACCAGTGTATTTATTAACTGGTGTATTTTGAGGATAATAATCCTATTATTTGAGTCTTATCTCATCAATTGACTAACACCAGGCAGGTCTCGATTCAACACCCCATAGGGGATTTTAGTATTTGTTTGTTTTGTAATTTTAAGTCGTCGCGGTTGTCACAATTAATAAATATTTTTTATTTTTTGAATTATTGGTTTTTGTGAGCTCTGACTCACTCTAGTTTGTCACTAGGTAGGGGTGATTCTACCTCATATAGTGGGACAATTGGTATCCCAGGCTAATTTAGCTATTAATATTACTTTGAGTGCACTATAATGGACCCATCTTTTTCCTTATAGTGTAAAGATATTGGGTTACCCACATATGTGTATGGTGAGAATGCATATAAATGCGTAACATTAATACGTTTTATTTTACCATGCATGCACTGCGCCTGCCATCTTCAGTCTTCTCCTGCTTTACAGTTCCTGAGAAACTGCACATGTCCTCTGTTCCAGGCTCCTGCTTAACTCTCACCGCGTCTGATTTGAAGGCAGCATTTCTGTCAATGTTTCTGCTACTTGAACCACAACTGTAATGTACAAACAATAAACAAAAAATGGATCAAAGAACAATAGTCTACTGGCAAGATTGCTCCTGGAAGTTCCCCCCAGGTTGCGATTCTAATCAATTCAACCAATTGAAAGCAAGGGGTATCAGGGTAATTGCTGACCTGTTAAATAACGGTAAACCATTGAGCTTTCAGGAGCTTCGAGCTAAATATGAGATACCAGATCTAAATTTATTTAAGTACCTCCAAATTAGGCATTTTCTTCAAAAACTATCCCCAAGGTTGGAGTTCCCCTCTATGTCAGAGTTCAAGGTGCTAAGTAAGTAGCAAAGGCGTCTACCAAAAAGGCCTAATAACAAAGATCTACGGGAGCCTAGAGTCAAAAGCGGACTCTGCAGACCATGATTATATGAGGAGATAGGCCAATGACCTCAATATTGAAACTGACAAAGACGATTGGGAGGACATATGGGAGTTTGCATCAAAAACGTCCATATGCACTACAAAGAAAACATTTACAAAATCATGTGTTATTGGTACCTCACCCCAGCGCGCCTTAAACAGATATTCCCTCTGGTGTCTGACCTCTGTTGGAGGGGATGTGGACAAAAGGGAGACATGGCCCACATATGGTGGACATGTCTGGTTATCCAGAATTATTGGAAAATGATTCAATCATTGAGGAGATCACAGAACTCCAGATCCCTATAGATCCACTGGTCTTATTTAGCTAAACCGGTGGCAGATATAGACCCTCCGATGAGAAGACTAATATCTTTTATTCTCACGGCAGCCAGATGCGCTATTGCGACCTCCTGGAAGAAATTGGCCCCTCCCTCCAAACGTACAGTTGAAAGGAGAATTAACGAGGTTATGGAAATGGAAAATATGACGGCATTTTTAAATCAGTCCACTGACAGTTTCTACAGGACCTGGGACCCATGGATAACTATGAGGCCCGGGCGGGCTTGAGACGCAGCACTGGGGAGAACCCGTGGGAACCCCTATTTTCCCTCCCCAGTCTTCTTTTCTTTTTTTGTCTACCCATTTCTTTCTCCCGCTTAATACTTTAGGATCTAGACCCACCACTACACCAAGTTGATTTAATTTGATTAGGAGAAATCAGGTCATGTATACAGATGGGTGGATAAAACTTAAGTTTAACCAATAAGAAAGGAAGTACCTCCGATACATGCTATAAGCATTCTATTTGTATAGGTTCCAGTGAACCACTGTATTTGATTTATACATTCTGTTATCTGTACTCAAGCTAATGTTGTATTGTCCTTTCCTGTCTAAACAAAATAAAAAAATTAAGTACAAAAAAAAAAAAAAAAAGAAAAAAAAAGAAGATTGCTCCTGGAGTTAGTTCTGCTGCACCGTGATGGTCAGCTCAATGTATAGTCCTTACATATCAGCTTGAGAATGCCTATGCCGCTAATGCACATGAAAGGGGACACTTTACCAAAGAGCACATGCACCATATCCCCCTTGAATGTGCAATCATGGGAGTTCAGTAGAAATAAAACCAAACATCTGTGCTTTTCAACAAATTTTACTCTGTAGATATTGCATTGTAGCATTCCAAAGGGAAATTATGAAAATGAATAGAATTTCCTCCATAGTGGGCAAATGGGTATAATGCCCAATACGTTATTTAACATATACAAACAAGCTGCTGAATCTTTGATTTATCTAACCAGTGTTTATGTCTGTAGGTTAAGTATCACATGGTTCACTTGGACAGCTTCCACAGCAGGCAGGAATATGGGCAGAACCCATTAGATCCCTGGCGTATGTCACATATAGGATGTGTCTATCCAAAGTCGTTCAACTCCTTCATGTTATTTCTCTTCAGTAACCCTGCCGAGAAGCAGTTAGTGGGTTTTGTTGATGCTTTTTCTGAGACATCTCAAAAAAAAAAAAAAGAGTGGGTGATTGTTTCAGGGTACCTCGGTTAAAATGAAAGACACTTGATGAGACTACCAACAACTTCCCCACATCATGATCACCTATGATTGTACCTGCTTAGTGCGAGATGTACAAAACGTTGTAAACTGGACACAACTTAAATTGTATCATTTTAACGTTGCGTCAATGTATAATGGGGAGTTGCTATATTGTTTGCTCCATTTGTTGGGGAGTGGTTATAGAATTTAGAGATGGATCAATATTTGCTCCAGAAAGTGGTGCACTTTTCCGATTTGTATCTAATAAAGTCACCATGTTTTAGGTGGCACTAATGATTGCTCTTGAAAGATCTGCGCCAAATGTAAGAATATTAAGATGATACATACAGTACATATGCCACTTGTGCGAATTGATGCAAATGCACATTTGTTTTCTGTCTAGCAGCAAATTGCACCATTTTGATTCATATTCCACACAGTATCTGTGGGGAACATTGGAAATCCAATGAGTAAACAGGTTTTCAAAAACCAGGGGGGGGGGGGGGGGGGAAATACAATGCCTGCGACTTCTGCCAGAGGTAGAAGAATGTGTAGATGAAAGATTATGCGGTCCTCATCTGTTTTCAGGGTCAACGTTTCTACATACAGTAATGTGTAATGTGTACTACAGTGTGTGTGTGTGTGTGTGTGTGTGTGTGTGTGTGTGTGTGTGTGTGTGTGTGTGTGTGTGTGTGTGTGTGTGTGTGTGTGTGTGTGTGTGCATATGAAAAAACATAAGTGTAAAAGTAATTGATCACAAAAGAAAATACATAGTCACTTGCATATACGTTAAACTCACTGGGTACCAGCAGCCATATTACAAAAGTCTATTTAAAATGTCAACAAAAACGTTTGCAAGAAGGGTGCTCTAGAGCAGGGGAGCACAATCTTTTTTCCCTGTGCCCCTCTGCCGGCAGTATGACCATGGCGACATGTCTAAGAAGCAGCCAAGGTAAGTGACGTTTACAGAGGCCTTCGCCGCTTTCCCGGCACTTAATTTAAGTACCATCGGGAAGCGCGCGGTGCCTCTGTAAACCCTGTGCCCTCCCAGTTTGCGCATCGCTGCTCTAGAGTCCCGTCGTGTATCCACACCAGGTGTAACCACTTCTGCAGACAGTCGGCGTCCACAAAAGATGGAGTAAAAAACACTTAACGTGTTTCGTACTGAACGTACTTGCTCACGGGGTCAGGATGTCATGTTTAAAGGTCCAATATATACCCAACTTAAATCAATTAAAAAACACAATATCCCATTGGGAACCTGATTGTGGCAGAAGAATTTATAGTGATAAATAAAGTTCATTAATTGCACCAAAGAAACAAAAAAAACAAATGCATACAAGACTTCCTGTTTTGGTGTCGTGATTGCGGCACAGAAAACAAAGGATTAACGCTGCGGGAGTCCATGTTTCTGACTGGGACCCCTGAAGCATTACTCTCTCAGATCCATCAGCCGCGCAATATACAAGATGTCGGCCAGTGTAGAGGAGCTATATGAGTGGATGAAGGAAGTCCCAGATCAGTTCAGAATGCTTAAGGTAAGAAGCAGTCTCTGTGCAAGTGTTAAGGACATTTAAACCCCCTTGATGACGTAGATGCCCAAATATGGGCATTAGGAGGAGAAATACTTTAGGAACATATTCAGTGATCTACGTCATCAAGGGGGTTGGACGGATGACATACTGCTGGGGAAGCTGCTGGCATGGCCATAGTTAGTCTTGCTACATCTATACCACATCTGCAAGTAACATGTTAAGTGTATGTATGTCTTTATATACTACAATCCATGTACATATCGCTTCACAGCAGTAATACACGTGACAATAATGGAAATAAGCGCTTCAGACATGAAAGTAACTAACCAAAAAAATCCTTGCCCGAAGAGATTAGACTCCAAGTGGCAAGAATGTACAGACACAGTAGGAGCATGTTTTGGTAAGTGTCTGCAAGGGGCCACGGTCGATATATGAGGTGTCCAGCATCAGCCATGGTCACAGAGCAACTCATATGCTTTGTTAAAGAGGTGTGTTTTAAGATGGGTCTTAAATGTGGTGTGTGTGTGCGCGCTAGTCGGAAAGTGAGGGGAAGGGCATTCCAGAGGTGTGGGGCAGTGAGAGAAAGCTTTTAGGCTGGAGAGTGCTTCAGATACAAAAGGGGTAGAGAGAAGACATCCTTGAACAGAATGAGTATTATGGGTTTAGTTACGATTAAAACGACTTCCACAACGCTCACATTAATATGGGCTGTACAACTACTCTTGTACAGATAAACTCCACTCAAATAAAATGTAACCCTGTATGAAACCTGTCAAGCAGTTTATGGGCACATTCTTTACATGTTAGGGGTTTGAAGTGGCATTAGGCACCTCAAGAGTGGTTTTATAAATACTGCAGCATCTACAGAAAGAAATATTGATGCCATGTCTTAGAATTGTATACAATTTAAAAAGTTTTTAAGCACTCGTAGTGCTAAGCAGCAAAAAATAACCGGGGGCCCGGTTATTTCATAAGAGCTACTTAGCACTGCCACGGGCTTTAAAATGGCTCCAAAGTATAAATTATTTAAAGACTTCAATTATTTAAGAATGTACTGTGTAAAAAAACAGAAAAACAAAACAGGATAAAAATATACAAGCAGATCGCAGATAGACCCCTATTTCATATGGGCTAATGCACAGTTAAAGAAACGTCGTCTTCCCCAAAGCATTTAAATGAAATGTCTGAAATGAGCTGTAATTGGCCAATGCCACATTCACCCCACTCATCGACCCCACAGCCGAACGGAGTGGTCTGCTGCCATGCTACTCCAAGCTTGCCTTGCAGCTATGCCCATGTCATATCTGGCCACGGACCCGCACATCCGGTTTGGCCTAGTGAGGCCTCTGCAGGTCTGTCTACATAGCCTGTGAATCAGCATGGAGGGGCTGCTGCTGTCTGCAGTGGGCTTAAGTGCAGCAGTGCTCACCAGTGCTCACCCGGCTAGCAGTGTGGCTGCAGGGGACTCAAACGGGCCTGCTTGTAAAGCGGCCAAGGCAATCCAAGAGGCTGCTAGGATCACCAATAAAGGGTCACAGAATCATTTTAAAAAGTTGGAAGGATGATCCTACCCCAAAGTAGGAGGGAACAAATCACCATTAGTGTGCACGGTCAAAGGGGACAAAGGAGAAAACAGCATAAACCTTTTATATAAGCAGGATACATATGCATACTTAACTTAACAAAAGTGTAAAAAAAAAAGCTTGTTCTGAAGTTGTGTGCTTAGTACAAAAAAAATTCATTGAATAAACAAAAGAAATAAATATATGAAAAACTTGCATGTTAAAGTGCTAGTGCCACAAACAATATGCTATATGAACAAGTGAATAAATCTTGAACCAGCTCAAAAACTCCAATATAAGAACTGTTCCTGTGGTTCTTCTGTTGGCAATGGAATCTGACTGAAGGGGAGTGCAGATTCACGTCCAAAAGTTAAAAAAAATCATATATAGTGTAATACGTCATTGTTCGAATCAGTGATGTAAATCAAGCAAAGGGGATTACACTCCCATTTCCCAAATAAAGACGAGCATTTTCAGAGACACACTGAAAAGAGCTTAGGAACTTCTGAGACTGGAAAGGTAAGAAACCTTGCAGCAGAAGGGAAGGAAGGTCGAGAGAACCACTTCCAGGTACGTATCCAGAAGCCGAAGTGCGCTGAGATTGCGAGGAAAACAAAGCCAGCTGCACGATCCCTTGGAACAAGCACAGCAACATGGCAGAGGTCCAGAGTATGGCACCACCACCGGGGTGTTCTATGTGGAGCTGTGCATGTACATTTTATTGTTTTAGTTATAAATTTGTCTTCTATTGCTCCGAGGATCATCTGACCAACGTACTGTCATTGGACCAATTGTATAGGGTTGCTTACTTTTCCAGTCCCAGAAGCTCCCTTCAGAGAGTATGTGTCTATCAAAATGCTCGTTTTTATTTGGCAAATGTGAGTGTAATCCCCTTCCCTTGATTTACATCACGGATTCCCACCAAGACACATCAACTATATAGGTTATCTTTTTTTTTGTAGCGAATCTGCGCTCCCCTTCTGTCGAAATGACATTTTGTAAAGGAGCACCTGTCACTATGAAAGGTTTGTACAAACTTTAATAAAACGTATTAAAAAAAAAAAAAAAAAAAAAAAAAACACACGCGAACTCACCTTCCTCTACTGCCTGTGCTTGATGTACTGGGTGGCCTCACTGGAGTGTGCGAATTAGACAAGCCTGGAAACGGAACATGAACATTTAAAAATTCGTATAGTGCACAGGCCACATTTCACAAGCAGCCGCTATTAGAAATCCCTGTTCCTCTCCATCCCACTATCAAGAATTTGTACTGACATTATTAAAGGAGTTACCAGGTATGTTATTTTGTCGCAAAAAAACAAGATGCAACCAGACACAGACTTCTATTTATCAAGGGATGCAAATGAGAGCTGCTGTTCATGCCAACAAAGTTTTTTTGCACTTGTGTATCTCAACGTCAACCTCAGCAAGAATTGTGAACCATTTACTTTAGTGAACAAAGGGAGTGCCAATAGTAGTTAAGTCACGCACAATGTAATTTTTGCCCACTAAGGATTCAAGGTGAAGTAATCCTAAAAATAAAAAAGGTTAGAAATACAAGAAGTTTGAACTAAAACCATAGAAATATTTAAATAGTGATACAAATCAACTTGTTGCAGTGATACAATTAATTTATTCAGGCGCTGGAATAGTTACTTAGTTATTCAGGAGCTGGAATGAATCAAACTAGGATGAAAAGGACACCCGTGATCAATCACTTATTTTAAACTACCAAAAACACCCTCCCCTCCAGAGGCAACTAGTAGTTTTATATAATGTTAGTATCTTACCCTCTAAGATGTTTTTAATTGTTTTTTTAACAGGACATGCTTAATCACTTGCATCCAAAGTAAACTCACACTGCACTGGGCTCCAATGAGAGCTCCGTTTTCACCTTCCAGACCCGCAACATTTCAAATGTTTCATCTCCTGAATGAAACGGCGGCGGAAACGGCAAGAAGAGAGCTCACAGCAAATTAAGATCTGCGCAGAAAACTAATCACCGCAGACTGAAACTTAAAATCAGAACTGTGGCTCTTCTGAAAAACACTGACTTTGTTGTGTATAACAATATGTATTTCTGTCCACTACTGTTGGATACATAAAGGATCATAATTCTGTTGTTGCTATTGTTTAGACAGAAGTAGGACAGTACTGACATTTATTTCTACAGTTGAAAAAAGAAAAAACTCGCAGAATAAATGTGAAGTTTGACAAGATAGCAAATTGGTACAAAGTAACACAGCAAGGGCCATTTATTGCAGGATGTGAACAAATTGTGAATTCAACAAAATTGGCAAAAAGAAGTTGTGTGGTTATTTCCATGTTAAATTGTACAAGTTTCTGAAGGTATTAAAGGCAGAAATTACTTTTTCACCTGACAGAAAAAAGGACCACGGAGCCTTAGTTAGGCATCAATTTATATAGCAAGTTATAGAAAATCCGTGCTGAGAAAGCCCACGTAAGAATATGAATAAGCACCAAGTTTAACACTTAACTTCGTATACGCAGTTCAGTGAATTTTGCACCGGTCAAGAGCATCAGCTCAGAAGAACGTGGTGACGTATTAAGAGTGACAACTGTGTTCAACTTTCAACATGAAATTGGTCACTCTCCATACATTACAATACTACTCTTAAGCGCTGATCACCTTCTGGAGGGCCAGCACTGTACCTACGGCTACTGTAGCATATTCATATATTTATGCTAATATTCATGCTAAAAGATTTTTAATGTTTTTAACTCTAATATAGAGCAATCAGCTAAGGGAAAGAGTAGGCATTTCTAATTCTGACCTAGAGCAACGTTTATATATTGATCCTGGAGAAATGTAGGATTGTCTCAAGTTAGGATACCTTTAAACAGACCGACATGAGGTTTTGAAAGCTTGTGTGCTATTACATCTATAGCGTATTCAAGTTTACAAGATGTACTATAGCCATTTAAAGACAAAAGATAGCAAAGAAATGGTCTATATTAAGAACTCAAGTTCGTTTTTTAAAAAACCCTGGCCAGTTTCTCCATGCAATTTCCTCCCGTTAGCCAAAGTAATATACGCCAGTGTTTCCTCTAGAAATATTCAAATCAAGAGAGGCACGTGTCAGGGCTGCCCCATCTGCATTCTATTCCCTAGTTATGGAGCCATTTGCCATTCAAATAAGGAATAACCTTGACAACTGTTTTTAAATTGCAATCACAAGCATATACATTAACTCTTTGCAACCCATAATCTTTTAACTGTGTCCAAACCCTTAATCTCCCTTAAAATATATGTGACAAACCACCAGGCTTCAACAGAAACCCCACATAATCTGAGGCCCTTAACATTAACTAACCTAGAGAACCTGTAAACCTTTGACCGACTAACGGGAAGAACTCATACTCGATACCTAGGGATGTGTCCAGCAAATCCTTACAATTCTCCTCAAGACGCTAAAATATTCAAGAGAGTTTTCCAGGACTGGTAACGAATAGATTTAATTAATCACTTCAGTGAAAATGAATTTGCTGCCGATAATACTATACACACCCTACATCTCTATTTGTGATGAAGACCTACAAGCAATTTCCTTCTATATCTGGTAGTGTTGAACCGGGTCTCAAAAATGACCAGGTATCCGGGAAAAATAAATAAATTCCCGGACAGGTAGTTTTTACTTACCTGCAGCGGAGGGTGAGGATGACCATGGCGACATCCTGGTGGCGATGGGAGCAGCAGAGGACATCATTCTTCAGACACTGGGAGCAACGGAAGACATCCTTCACAGCCGGTGAGAGCAGAGGAACATGTGACCGGAGCAGGAGCTTTACTTTTGGACAGCCAGGAAGCTTTACTTTTGGACAGCCAGGAAGGAGTGCGACTTCTGGTGCAGTTCCTCCTCTGTTGTCCAATAGTAAAACTCCAGCTCGTCCCATTTTCCTCTGCTCCTACAGGCACCGGCTAGGGAAAGATGTCTTCTACTGCTCCCACCAACTGAAGAATGACGTTCTCTGCAGCCACCACCTGAAGGATGTCTTCCGCTACTCCCACCGCCACCAGGATGTCGCTGTGGTCCTCACCCTCTGCCGCCAGCTGCAGTTAAGTCTTCTGCTGCTCTCCTCCTGCCGTTCTCCAAGAGGAGGACCGAGGGAGCAGAGCAGAATGGAAATTACCCGGCACCAGATCCCAGTACCCTGGGCCGGTCCCGGACACTTTAAATATGGCCAGGTTCCAGGTAATTTCCGGGTACCCGGTACATCACTAATATCTGAGAAGGGAAAAAAAAACCAGAATCAGTAAATCTCTCATTTCAGACCTATCTGGTGGGGGAAGCGCAAATTCAGACCAGGCCCAAATCATCGTTTTAAAGCTTGGTCATCGAGAGGTATTTACAGAATTAGGGATCTTTAGTCAAAAAGCCAACTTAAAAGCTTTGATAAAATGGAGAAAGGCAGTGCACTGCCAAAAAGACAGGAGGAGGCTCACAGTAAAATTAATCCTTTAATCTTGATCTGGATACAACATAACCCCTAAAGAGCTCACGAAGCACACATCTACGCGTTTCGGGCCGTGTGCCCTTAATCAAGATGTATATTAGTGCATTAGACACCCAGTGTCTAAATACAGACCCTGTTCGTGCCAAACCCATGACGTCACGGCCCGCTATCCAATCTGCTTACTGCTCCTTCGTGCAGAAGCTCTGATTGGTTATGCTCTGATACAATATCTGCAGAATTTGGTCTTTCGAAAGGAGAAATCTTTAAGTACCTGTAAAGCAGATATGCCAAGACCCATAGCACCAAAACCTCAACAACTTGGCTTGAAGTTTATGTATAAATGCTCAACTACAAAGGGGCCTTACCTCATTGTTTTAAATTCTTCTGATTATCAAGAACTGAAGCAAATGGAATCAAACTTGGTTTTTGAATTCAACTTTAAGTAGAAGACGATCTTTGAAGCGGCGTCTTAATGTTCCATCCATTCCACAGTGAAGGATGCATATAAAACTTATGTTTTATATGGTGTCAATTCACTTCAGCCCAATTGTCAGCGGTTTCCTAAACCATACTTGTACCTTACACCCCCATTTGGTAGTCTTATCAAGAAATATTGCCAAATATGGAATTAAATCCATGACTATCAAAAACATTTTGGATCTTTATATAACACCTGACCCGAGGGCCATGTTGCTGAGCAGATCCTTTAAGGAATATGATATGGTCTAGTCGCCATGTGGAATGAACAACCACCACCCACACTTTCTCCAGTAAAACAAAATCAAGCCTGGAAAATTATGTAGATTGACAAGCTCACACGCTTATGAAACTATTCTATCAATTCATAAAAAGGGGGTTGGAGAAAATTTATAAATGACCCAAGGGTTTTGGTCCATTTTTTTTTGTTTTAAGTGTAGATAAGGTCCTTTCTTTTCTATGTCGAGTAATAACTAATCTGGGTCATATATGCTTTTTCCTATAGCCTCAAACAAATCAATTTCTGACAAAGGGTAGAAATTCTGATGTGTTCTGGACATTTAGCTGCGTCACTGCATCTATTTGTACGGTACTTTCTTTTTCTTTCCCCATACCATTTTCTGTATCTTACAAACCTTGAAATCTTAATTAAACATCGCGGTTTAAAAATAAAAAATAAAAATTCTAAAACCAACTGTTCTGATGACAATTCAAGCCATGAATTCTTAAGAATGAGAAATATATATGGACATAAGGAACCATATGAAAATAAACCACTGCATACCTAAAGACCCAGGTGACATAGCGGAGGGTCCCGGCGAAGGGTTCATAGTGTTTGTCGGATGCGGGAGCTGATGTCCAATTGAAATGTATCTACTTAGTAGATGGTCTAAATTACTGGAACCAGCATCTTCCAGCTGAAAAAGAGAAGGAAATCAATCTTAACCAAGGCACGTTTTAATTATTAATTCAGATCTATAGATGTAGCGGGCTTCATTGCTCCCACTGTTTGTATATGTTGTGATATTCTGTACAATCTCGGCCGTTGATTCATGTGGAAACTTGTGACATTCTGAGTTATATCAGGATGTTATATTATTATTAGGACCAATAATACTGGCTACATCTATATGCATCTAGGCAAGTGTAGAGTTCTCAGTGACATGAGCTCAGCATTTGCATATCAGGTCATGACTGGTGTGGCGGTGAAGGGGTAACTTGGCTTACTAATAAAAGTTTAGCCCACTTGGTTACCCCTGATCCGTGAAGTCCTAAAGTATCAGCTCTTGGACCCAGATGTCCTAAATGCATTACTGTGACCAAATTATGCGACATTAAAGATTTGTTTGTGTTTCAGGGTGGGTTTGCCAGAGAAAGTCTATACAGAATGTGTATGTATCGGGGTTCCGGAGTTCTTGGATAACCCCAAGAGTTGGATCCGGGAATCGAGTGAGATTCTCGGATGCAGCCAAGCGCATTGCTCCGGGCAAACTGATTCTGAAACCATCTTACAAGTCACCGCCAGGATTCCTGCTACAGCATCTTTCAGACAAGGTAAACGGGCATGAAGGGGTTAATGTATACCTGCAATCATACAGGGTGTCCCTAGTATAAAGAGGGGACCCAACTATAAGGTAGGGTGCCCAGATACATGACCAGGTACCCTGGACCTGGTCTATGGGTTCAGGGTGTGCTCCAGCTAAGTGAAAGCGGAGAGTGATTTCTTGTGTGTAAAAGGTTTAACAGTTATTTCTAAAGTGTGCTAAGAATGAGGCTAGTGAGTGTAGGCAATATATACTCTCACCATCCCTGACACAAGAACAGGGACTTATATATTTTATCACACAAAAGATAGGACACAATATATTTTATTAAACAGTTATATTTAATAGGTATATGAACTGAACCTGTAAATGAACTGTGGGATTTCCAAGTCATGGATTCAGAGAGACCAGATGGCTACCAAGCTTGGTGCCTATGGGACTGTGCGGAGTCTGGACTTGAAAGTCTCAGGGATGCCAAGGTGTTAGAACAGGAGGGGTACTACAGTTCTGCTTGAGTACCCGCATCCTAGGCTAACACAGGGCTATCCGGCCACCATTTGCCAGAGCCCAGACAGCAGGTAGACTCAGTATGCAAAGAGGCAGATGTGCCAGGTTGGCACACGCCCATTTGCAAAATGAGAAAAGGTGCCCACACGGCTTTACAATACTGGCAAATCGGTGATTAGCTGGCAAGAGAATTCCCACGCTCTGATAGGCTGTAGAAGTTTGTGAATGGGACACTGAAACCCATAAGGAGCCTTGCAGCCAATCAGGAGTGCAGATTCCAAGCGCCAAACCATCAGCGGCAAATAGACGCGAGACGGCTTCAAAGGTTTTGACTCAAGAATTCTTCTGAAGAAAGTAGAGGTCGCGTCTGGCATTGCATGCCGAAATCAGTTCCAGGACTTTCGTGAGTACCTACCGGTCATTGGAAAGGGCTCCTAGAGAGGTCATTTTTGTGAATTTCGTTTAAAGGATAGATTTATTCGTTAGCCCCGTTCCCAGCAAGTGTGTTAACCCTGTAAATTGTGTTACATTGTGTGCATGTCTTTTCCTGAAATAAATTGCAATTTATTTTACCTCCTTGATTTGCTCAATCAATGATCCCATTATAAAAAGGTGTTGGTAAACCTGGTCTCCCGCATCAACTGGCTTTAAATTATTTTCTTAAAGAATCCGGGATAATTTCCATTATTTTGGAACAGACACCCCTCAGTGTTCATGTCTAATCTTTTAGTAGCTGCTGTGATCATGAATTTAATTTCGCACAGAATAGGGTAGCCAGACATCCCGTATATATGGGATTATCCTTATTTAATTGACTTGTTTTGGAAAGATCTGTTTGGACGCATAGTTGTCCCTCATGTTAGTGCCTTGACGCGAAATGCCTGAACTAAAAATTACTAATGAAATCAGTGAAAAACGTAATCGATTTCTACTTGAGTGTAATCTTTACCTTTTCCAACAGATGTCTCCATACTAAATTATTAAAATAATAAAGCTAGCTACCATGACGACACCCTAGGGTTGTGCGATATACTGGTATAGTAATACCACAATAACATCTGACGGTGTGCCGATGTTGGAGATGAGTTATTGCGGTATTACCATAGTGCCAATGTGGAGGAGGAAGCATCTTTGAAGATGCTGTGCTGTGAGAGACAGGAGCTGCAGACAAGACACGCTGCTCCCACCCCCTCCTCCCGGTGGGTGTGCTTCTCACTGCACGGAGGTATGTGTATATGTGTGTGCGCTATATATACACACACAGGTCTTTATATGTGTGTGTGTGTGTGTGTATATGTGTACACGTACTGTGTACGTGTGTGTATATGTGTACACGTACTGTGTACGTGTGTGTACTGTGTACATGTGCGTGCGTGCGTGCGTACTGTGTGTGTACTGTGTACGTGTGTGTACTGTGTGTACTGTGTGTACTGTGTGTACGTGTGTACGTGTGTACTGTGTACGTAGGTGTGCGTGCGTGTGTGTACTGTGTGTGTATACGGTGTACGTGTGTGTACTGTGTACGTGTGTGTACTGTGTACGTGTGTGTACTGTGTGTGTACTGTGTACGTGTGTGTGGGGTGTGTATATGTGGTGTATGAATGTATGTATGTATGTGTGTGTGGGGTGTGTATGTGGGTGTACTGTATGTATGTATGTGTGTGTGGGGTGTGTGGGGTGTGTATGTGGGTGTACTGTATGTATGTATGCATGCATGCATGCATATACACACAATAAAAGTTAGTTTTTAACCGATTCACATCCCGCTATTTTGGTTATGAGTGCACCTAATAGGGGATTTGTTTTCTTTCTTTAATTATACATGTTATCACCTTTAATGCACCTTACCATTTTTTACTTTAGGTTTAAACAAGCATATCAGTTGTATTTGGATATCTTTTTAGAAAAGAAAGGTATACAGGGATATACCAAATAAGTAAACATGGGAAGGCTGTTGATCCAGGGATCTTGCCAATATTTGGAGTCAGGAATTAATTTATTTCCCCCCTTGCGAGATATTAGATTATGTTTCACAGGGTTTGTTTGGTTTGCTTTCCTCTGGATCAATATACCGTAAGTACAAATATAGGATAACGTTTCTCTCGTCTAAATTTAGCATTAGGTCAAACTTGATGGACGTATGCCTTTTTCAACCCTCATCTACAATGTAACTAATAGATTTGTACACAACCTTTCCTTTCCACACTGTAGCACTACAAAGATAACATATTAAAAAATATTGATTTTTATTTTGCAAACTACTCTATTCCAGCACCTGTAAATACTGTACTTTGTTTATTGTTTCTAGTGACAACTTGACAAAGGTAAAACCATACATTTTAATATTCTGTAGCATTTGAGGTTCCCAAAAAAGTAATTGGATGGGGCACCTTTTACCCTACAGTTGTTCCAGGTTCTAACTAATCTTTTCTCACTACCAGGGCAATAACTTTCATCCTAAAGACGCACGTGTCAATTGTACTCCATTTAACTTATCTGCACAATGGGACTCCAACCTCCACAAAAACAGCATTAGCTAGGCCAAATGATTCTCTGCTCCTGTCAATTACTATTTGTTGTGAAACTTCAGAGCCCATAAGTTTCTTTGTGGTCTTTCCTAATGACGGATGTGTTTACCCCAGCATTCTTCTTTTTCTGTACTGTAATAGCCTCCACCACCCCCTCTGGGAGGTTATTCCAACCAATGTGATTTATTTTTCTCCTTCATGTTCAGACAGAGCCCTGGGTGTGGCTTAAATATATTTACAGATAGGGTGAGCCTACAATTTTCCACACTAGTAATGCAAATACTTGGCAGGCACAGAGCCTTAAGTATATTGTATTGTGGGTGTCACTATACCCGAATTACAACATATGGAACAAAAAAAGTGCTTAGAGGTCGCAATAATACTACAAACCAAAAGTCTGCAAAAGAACATCATACTATGAAATATTCAGCCATATGTCTTATTCTATGGATATATGGAGGAATAGCAAAGCTGCTAAATTCAGGGTCATCTTATAAAATAGTTTGTCGCAAATTGGAACAGTGGAAAATAAATTAATATCAGTATTAGCCCAATAAAGAAAAGCTGATGGAGGGGGGAGTAGATTAGAAAGGTGTGTGTGTGTGTGTGTGTGTGTGTGTGTGTGTGTGTGTGTGTGTGTGTGTGTGTGTGTGTATATATATATATATAGGGACAGGATGTGCGAGACAGTAGCTCTAAGCTCTGCAATAATAGAGGTGATGAAGGATTTATTCTAACAACATTCACACAGTTGTACTGCTAAACACCCAGGTGTTGGTACAAGCATGGCAGGGAATCATGTAAAACCAGCACAGAGCAAAGACATCAGCTAACATGCTCTAAGATAAGGGGTCGCCAATACGTCAAATGCAATTTCTTATCTTTATAGGTTCCCATCTCTTTCTCCAATATAAACATATACATATATACATATAAAGAAAGAATCGGGAGGGTAGGCACAGTTTGTTTCAAAGCGTCTGTGTACCAATGCAACTTTGCTATAGCATTAGTTTAGGGTAATGTCACGGACTTCCAAGCAGATGAACCTCTCTCAAATCCCAGTGTCTGCTAATTTGTGACCTTACAGAGTCAAATGAATGTATCTACAGTATTCTTATCAGTTCATTTAATTTATTACTGCGTGTAACAATGGGACTTATTTGCACTAAACCCTCCTAAATTAGGAATACAGTGCTTCAAAAATACCAACCAATAAAATGAAGACAGAGCGAATAGTAAAATAAAGTACATATGCATCAGAAATCCAGAGGGTCTCTGACAAATAAAAAATGTATAAAAATTAAAGACAAGGCATTTGTATTCGGTTTTCTTTGCAGAATATGCACTGGCCTACTAACCTGGATGGGTGGGATGTCTGGCAGAGAGGGAAGGTTTTCTGGGTTTGTTACGGATGGAATTAGTTCTATGGATGTAACAGATGGGCTGGTTGGACCACGGTTTGCATTTGCCATGGTTGCTGTAGTAGGGCTAGTTGGGTTGATTGTGTTGTTGTGGATTGAGACAACAGGAAAAGGCCCTGCGTGCCCTGGGTTAGAATGTTGCTGGAAGACAAACAGAAAAAAGACATTATGGATATAGGTCTGTCACAGAAGACCCAGAAAGTCATTATGTAATGTACTGTGCGGATGCTTCCCTGTACTGGAGAGCATTTTAGCCCACTCCATTTGAATGTCCCATTTTAGCCCCCTCTTCTCCAGCACAGGGAAGCTCTTATATGTTAAATAGAGGCCTAATCGTCAGAAACTACTCACATACTGGCCAGGAATCATTTTAAAAAAATGTGACGGTCAAATCCTGCAAACACGGACAGAAAAACAACCTTCTGTTAACATTTCAACAATCTAATTGGCTTCTCTAAACTAATATACTGAATAAAAGCAAAGATTTCATGGTTTGTGGAGCTTCTGTAATAGTTCTACATTTTATATTTACCTGTGTACTTCACTCCCAAGTGACAAAGAAAGGCAAATTATGCAAGAATACACAATGGGTGCATAATGGGTGGAGGACCTATAAATCACATCGCTACCACTGCTTTGCCCAACAGCCATAAGAGCATTCAAAGTGACGAGCACAATAGGGTGTTCACAGAAATAATACAACCGTACATGTGTGCATTTGCAGATACAAGCAGACAAATATGCTCTAGCAAACAAATTACACTAAAAAGAATCCTAGAGAAAAGGCATGCATTTCATAATATTGTCTTTTCGTATTTAATCTGCTAAACAAACTACACATCTATAGCATTCTATTACATTAAAACCAATTACTTTGTTTATGAACTATTCTCATGTAATCAAACCACAAAGCAGTCCTGCTTTCCAATGAGTGCAAATTTGCAACAGCTGCAAAGATTAGCAAAGAATATTATAGAGGATAATGAAAAACCCAAAATATCGATGTTTTGTTTCAATTAGTCAAGATCTCTGGCTTCAGTGCAAAATATATTGAGCCAAAACCATTTCCTCAAAATTAAAAGAACACTGCTTGAAACCCAAATCAGTGAAAACGCTACACAAATAATTACAGGGGGGTGAGGGGGATCAAAAACATTTACCCACTAAGTAAAAGTAATTTACCTTCCAAACAAATAAAAAACAAGAATGCCTTGAAATTGGGCATTATTTTAGTGATCTGCCTTAGGCTAAGGCCCCGCTGCACGCGTCCGCACGGCAGTCTTACTTGCCGGCGGCGCGTGCAACTCACTGCACCGCGATCTGCAGGAAACTTTTTTTGGAGCGGGGGTGGGGGGAGTGGCCAGACGGGTTGGGTGGGCGGGGCCATGACGAGGGGGGCCGCAGCCATGACCTGGGTGTCCGTGTGCTGGAGTGGAATATATCTGTAAAACATGGACACAGCCCCGTCCCCCAGGCCCTGCATGTAAATGAGATGTCAGTGTGAGGACAGGAAGTAAATACATGTATCCCCTGTGAGCCTGCAGCAGGACTCTGCTACCAAGAACTGGCTGCTTCATTACCAGAGATAAATGCCTCGGAGCTTTTCCACAACCCTCCTCCCCTCCTCATTGGCTGAACTTGTGCACCACGTGACACGTCAGCACTGCAAAATACAAGGAGCTGGTAGCTCCAGCAGGCTGACGCGTCACAGCATGTAGTCAGCTGTGCAGTGAGGATAGACTGGGACCGGCTCGGGAGGATACCATGTGATGGCGGGGAACGCGCACGCGGTCGCAACGAGACCCAAGCCTTAACCTCTCAATTCCAGATCGGGCCTGCAACGCATTGTAGGCCTCAGCGCAGTGAAAGGATTAAAGCAGCAATCCTGTCCTACTAAACTCACATTTTTGCAGGAGGTGCAGGACCAGGTTTTACCCTCTAGAGACACCACCTGAGTCACTCAGAATTGTTTCTAAATGTTTTGCTGCCGGAGGCACGTGTGATGCATTTACACAAAGTTATGCTATTTGCAGTCATTTCCCTTCATTTTGGTGTAGCACTACAGGGTCAGATCACTTTAAATTTGCAAATAGCTTCTCAATTTGGCACAGAAATAAAAAAGGTGCATGTGGAATTGAACGTTTATAATTTCTGATTAAAACATTTACGGAAAAGAAAAATTTATAAACAGATACAGAAGTGTTACAGGCCATATTTACTGAAAAGTGCTATTCTAAGAGACACCTTATAGCCCCTTTGACGTGAACAGGCAAAAAAGGACATATTTACGAAGCTGCCTCCTGACCCTGAAAGGGTCATAGAATAATACTGCTTTCAGCCCATTCACTGGAATGAGCGGTAAGAGGCCATATTTACCAAGTTGGTCTGGAAGGCATCTTATGGAGTAATACGGCTTTATAAATTTGGTCCGGAATGACCTCTATATTGACTTTTTAGCCTCTTATTTTACAAAGCACTGGAAGCAAAGAAGCAAAAATATTCTAGGAGTTCTACAAGTTTGGTTGCACTCATTCATTAAGGAAAATCGCTACTGCACAGTTCATTTAAAGAATGATGAAGGAATACGTAACAGAAATGTGATTCAGTACAGACTACTTTCTCTCTACATATTTGGGTAAATTGTTAAGAAAAGTAAGTGTTTTTAAATATATGTTCAAACATATTAGCCAATAATGAAGTATCACATCAGAAGACATCTGTAATATCTGGGTTGTATGCAAAATTAGAAATATGGTAGGTCATTAGTAAGGTGGGTGAAAATGAAAGACTACTTGTCTGGTCCATTCCATATATTATTTGAAGGCGAATATTCTTAGCACTTTCTTGGATGTTATACAATTTCATCTTATTAGACCAGATCTGTGCAATCTCGTTTATATAGAGTATACAGGGGGGCATTACATCCCTTATATGTATCTATTTAAGCGGATAGTTTCTCTTTCAGGGTGACTGCACCTGAAAAAGCAAACGAGTGCTTTAATGCATTTTGATTTTTCAATCTGCATTATCAAACAAGCACTAAATTACATGTTGGCACTCCGTTGTTTAAAAGCAGTAAACGGAGGGAAGCATTGAAAACCAAAGGGTAGTATATGCACCATGTACATATGTATATGTATGCACCATGTATGTGACTCATGTTTATTTTTTAATAATTGCTGGACAGTACAATGCATAGGCTCACATGTCTACATTGTAGGAAGTATATAAATGATAGCCTTATGCTATAGGATTTCTAAAGCGTGCACCAATGTGACAGCAAGAAAATGGGGTTACAGATCGTAGAAGGTTGTGGGACAGAAGTATTATTTGACCGTTAACGCAGTGCACTAAATTAAGAAAATAAGTGTCAATAACCGACGAGATTTTAAAAATGCTCTCTATTTCCTACCTTAATAGTTTCCATTGTAATACTAGATTCATGGTACCTCAGTCAGGTTTGCATACAAATTGTATTTAGGCTGGCTGACCACCATTTAAACTCTACGTCTGACATTTTAAGACTAAGCAGTCTGCGCCAATCTCAGATTTTTTCGTAATACAATTTTTTATGCATTTCAAAACATCTACAAAATTTGCTGGTTTACATACTGCATGAGGCTTATAAATGAGAACAGTCTGTTCATGCAAGATTTCCTTCTTCACTGTCAGATATAAGTTATATTTCTGATGGTGCACCAACATACAATGCAAATGTTTGTGAACCACTCTGCTACAAATGCTTATTTTCTACTGCAGATGTCTTCTGCATTTGGAGCTGAAAGATAAAAGTATTTTAAGCATTCTTACCCTTTCAACTCCACAAATGTACTGGACTAACCGCTGCTTTTCATTTTTTCCATTTTTGTTTCTAAATCTGCAAAACTAATTTCCGGAACACTAAAGTTATGCATTAGACTAGTCCCGTAATGTAGAATATAAAATTATTTACTTGTCTTTGAAGGTGAGGCTGTATCATAGAGTACTGAGGTCCGTTGTGACGAGGGATACCTGGCATTCGGGCTGCGTTTTGTGCAGCATTCTGTGCAGCATTCTGCGCCGCATTCTGCGCCATCCTCATCTGATGCGCCTGGAAGGGTCCGCAGTTCATATTCGCCCTCTGCATTGTCTGCATGCTGATTAACCTTGGAGGCTGCAAAAGGTTTCATCTTCAGGTTATTGCTTTTACAAAAGTAGCTTGGACTCAGAGTTTGCACCAGTGATTTTTGTGACACAAAATTAGAGCAAGACAAGCAGAATGTTATACAAAGACGCAGTGAGCGTGAATGGGAAATTTTAAGCAACGGATATTTCCAGAAATGAGAAAAACGATGTAGTTTTAAAATGGGTGGCACTGTTAAATATAGTAGAGGGATTTTGCAATGCTGCTTTAAAAAAAAAATGGTTAGAGAAATAATTGAATTTACAGTCAACCCCATCTGTAAAACCTTTACGCATGGCACTTGTATAGAAACCAGGAGAATCACACGAATAAGTGTGTTCATGGTAATTTTAAAGTAAGACTAGGGTACCACCAAGGAAATAAGGATTGAGAACTAATGGTTTACCGTCAAATCAAGTTAACTACTTCTCCCAGTGAATTGTAGATTTCCATTCATATTTGTTAAGGACAGGGTAACCTCCCTTGTCATAAGGAATGCATTTAAAAGGAATCCCTGCTTACTGGATTTGGTAATCATTTTTTGCAATACACATAGGTCCACCAAAACAGATTTCCGGAGAACTATGGGTTGAAGTTAAAGTGTAATTTTCCACGGCCCTACATAGAAAGCTATGTAGTAGTTTCTACTTACAACTGGGGCTTGCACAAGGAACATGTTTCAGCTAAATGTGGAATGCCTTTGGTCACCATTTATTTTATTAAATCAAAAAGTTCAATCTGCCTGCTAAAGGGCAGCCGACATTTAACAGGAAACAACTATTTATATTTTTTTGTTTGTTTTAGCTGAAGTTTTCCATGTTCTTCCCTCAAATACAATTTCCTAAAAATTAAGCTAGTTTTGACAGGAACAGTTATGATCCGTCACTTGCAGATTTTGTTGTGTCATTACAGTATTCTGTATTATTGTATGGATATTGCATTCAACCTCCCTTCTAGATTGTAAGGCCCCTACTTACTGTATTGTAATAGCGTATGTAAACTTAATTTGTGCTACTGTCTTCACACACCCATTGTACTCTACCACAGAATGTTGGAAACGACGTTAAATACAATGTAAATGTTGATGCACTCATCTTGGGTTGCTAAAATTTGACAAGGATAGAATTCTTCCTATAATTTGCATTGTACTTGCCTGCTGATGCATTACTTGAGGGGCAGATTGTCTCTGGTGCTGTCCAGGTGGTTGGGTCAACCTCATTTGTTGGAGCTGCTGGTGTTTTTGAGCATACACCTGCTGCTGCATATGCTGGAGCCGGAGCTGTGCCAGGTTAATTTGTGCAGGAGCTTTGTTTACGTGGTTTGTACCCTGTGGAACTTGACCAACTACGACATTGGGTGCGAAACAAGCAGTTGGCTTATTTTCAACAACGAGATTTCCTGGGGAAAACACATAGTAGCTCAGCCATGAGGCACAAGAGATCTGGGTCAATACTTGCTCAACTCTGAAAAGGGGTACCTGAGTTTGATCCTGTGTAAACGGTCACAGACTTGCATTGCTGTTTATGCAGAATCAAACTTCAATACCCTTTATCGGAGTTTGGCACAATTTCACCCTCAAAGAATCTGGCCCATTATGGTATGCAGTAGTTGTAGTTACATAGTTAGGTTTCTGTTAAATATCACCTTTTAACAAAATGTCTAATGATGTGTACACCGACTAATATTTCTATAGCGCTGAAGCATAAAATAGAACAGCTAGTAAACTTTAGATTTTTGGAAAAATAACAATACTGGCCCAAAAAATTAAGAGTAAAATAATTACAACATTATGGTGTGACAGTATTTAATATGTCCTCTGAACAAAGAGGGTGTTATGGAAGAACTGGGCAGTGTAGACCACCAGTTGCATAAGGATGGTGCGACATTATGGCATCTGTTTTTGCCTGGCACTGGTAGAGTAGGAAAAGTAGCATAAAAGGTGGCCTTCTATCTCACAAATATCATTTAAGTTGGACACACAGCTCAAAAAGAAGACTGCAATTGCCATATTTACTTGGCAAGAAAAAAAAGGCGTCATGATGGAAGCTCTGGAGTGTCCCCAAAGCCTCTTCAGGTGCGCTTCACTTGTGTTTTACTTCCTCTATTTAGGTTTCAAATTGTATCCCATTAGTGATGACTTATTGGATTTGCCACTTCTATTTCACTCCTGAAAGTCTGACAATTATATATCACTGGCTTAACCAAGAAAACAAAATGCCCCATTTATGGCAACAGGCTAGTTATTTCCTTGTGTTCAATTTACATAATCAATGAAGCCAAGTCATCAAGATGAAACTTTTTTTTTTTAAGTATGTGCGCTATAGTGCTTTAAACCATGTGTGTAAAACAATTATGCTTACAAAACAATATAGAACTCCAACAAGCACTTCTTGAGCGCTGGAAAAAATGCTTAAGTTTATTAAATTGGTTCAACAATCTATATAGGTATTCTGAGGTCTCAAAAAAAGAAGACTAAATAAATAAAAAGATCAGTCTTAAACTTGGAGCTCTGATGCTGCTCTGTTGCAGAGTAAACGGCTCATCAAAAGACGTGAAAGAGAATGAAAATGAAAAAAAATCCTCCATTAAGTTTAAAAGTTCTTTAACCAAATGTAAGAGTAAATCAAACCACTCATATCATCATTGTCTAAAACTGCATACAGTATGGAGCTTGCTTTCATGCTGGTGTTCTACCCTTGGACTTCCACCTCCTCACGTGGGACTATTGGACTACACAGTGGTAGTGTAGCCTCACATAATAAAGGTGAAGCCTGGCTGGCTGCCCCAAGACAGTGTGTAATGGCTGCCTCTTTGAGGCCAATTATGGCCTGGATGTAATGTTTGGTGCAACCCCTTCCAGAAAAGAGCTAATCATTGTATGATGGAAGGGGGGAAAAACTGTATGAATTGGGGAACAGGGACTGTATCATAAAAAGCACTTATTCCCTAGGTTAGTATGTCCCCCACACAGTTGGCAGGCCAGTGATGTAATTTGTGTTGTCAGCATTTCTCCGAATGCAGACCCAGTATTTCACTTAGCTGGGCTGCAGGCAGAGAAATAACGGGCCGTGACAAAGGCTGGGACTGTCTAAGTACCAGGGCAATTGTGAACGGGAAAGGGCCAATTATCAGGTCTGGGGACGGTCTGTCAGTGACACATAGCGTTTGTTCCTCAGACGCTGCGGCGCCTACCCAGCGGGAGGTATGGGGCTGGCTAAGGGAACTGTTGCCAGGTCTCAGTCCCGTAGGCGCGATTCCCATTGGCCAGTTGTAATTTCTCGCTCACCAGCAGCTCCTTCCTCTAGGGGCGTTCCAGAGTGCCTAAGCCGGCCCCCTCCTGATTGGCTGCAGCCTCACGATCCGGGCCAATTGGCCGGCAGCTCCTGCTCCATGAAAAGTATAGCAGGACGAGCGCTATGTAAGGAGCGCGGCCAATCAGAAAAATTGAACAGTTTGGGAATCAGAGACACGGCTGGCGGGATTCTCGAAAGTGCTATTGCTTGAATAGCACTGAAAAGCCAGGGAAGACTACTTACAGGGCAAGCCTACTGAATCAGGCCCCTGCAACTAGTTGAGGTTAGTTTCTTGCCCCACTGGCCCCCAGTTGGTGAGTGTTTCATTGTGACTGTATTTTGTGTGTTTGATGGCTTGCCAGAATAAACTTTTGTTTTGTCAGATAGCTCCCATGTGATGTGAAGACTGAGTGCGGGACGACAGATCCGCACTATATGCCGTTTTAAACTGATCTTTTTGTGAGTAGTTTGATTGCTCTTGTACATTTGGATAAAGAACTTTTAAACTTACTACACAATAGAGGATTATTTTATTTTCTCACATTTTGTTTTTTTTTTCCGGTCACGATTAACTTTATAAACATAAATCTGAGGTTTTATTCAAGTTAAATTCATGTTAAAACCAATGAATGTGTGAAAAAAAAAAATGTACACGCTAATGAAGCAAATATAAATGGGGTCTGTTTGAAATCACTGATTTCCAGAAAGGGCTCCAGAGTTGTGTAAATATACAAGTCTACTTTTATATTAATTTATATTGTAGTGTTAAACGTTCCATTTGCAAAAGTAAAATCGCCTGGTATTGCCATTGGCTTAAATGGTAATCAACTACGACTAAGCTCCAATAACACCCCATCAAAGCTTTGTGAATCCCGACCCCACCCACTGCAATTATACTAACTCAATGGAACAAATAACATGAAATAGATTAAGAGAGACATTTTACTTATTACATTTCTTATTCCTCTTAACAGCAACGTATCCGAATTCTCACATGTACCAAGAACAACACAAAGGCTTTTACATTCTCAGATTTTGAAATTCAACATTACATTGGTTAGTCAATGGTCCTGCTTCCTAGTAGCATGGTATGGTGATTTGTTATAATCACTGGATATTTTAAAATAAATCGAACAGGGTTACTGGTTTCAAAATAAATGACCTGTATAACACAACAGAAAAAAGCAATCTGAGCCTTATTTGCAAAAAATATAATTTGCAGCTTGATCTTAAATTAAAAATAAAATAAAAACATTCCAGAGACATTTTTGTTAAAGCACAACGAATTCTTACCTAAATTAACTACATTCTTTGCCCAGAAGGTAGGGTCACAATGAAATTTTATTGCTCCATTTGCCGCTGGAACTGGGTCACATCGTGCCTTTAATATGTGACGTAACTGGAACGTGATCTGAACAGAAAAAGAGGGCAGATAGTAAGGAGGAACCATACTCCAGATCACGTACAATACAGAAACAAATGAGCTTTTCAACAGTCACCCATCAAGTTTTAATGGGTCCCATTTTTCCTGCCTACATTGTTACTTTTCCCAGAATGTTATATTAGCATATCTATGATATATAGAAGCATGTGGCCGATTTATGAAAATATGGGTTAAGATGGTTATAAAATATATATGGCAATTCCATATTTGCTATACATGTACATTGATTATGTATAGGCATCTCACAAAATGGAGAAATAGTAAAGGGGAACGACTTCTACACGTGTCAATACTGTACTTTCTGGTATAATATGGTGCTTTACAATCCTAATTTAAAGTGAAACTGTTCCCTATTTTACTTATCTTTTCCACATTGCGAGTTTTTGGCAGACTAAATATTTCCTCTGTCCCCACATGTTCTGCTTTCCAGTTACTTCCTCTTCCATTTACAAACTTCCTAAAACTCCCACTAGTTCATTGTGCAGCAGGAAGGAATTAGTGTCTAGTCTGAAAACATTTTTGTTTTGTTGTAAAATGTCAAAAGCAATCCTCCTAAGACCAGTGTGCTAATGGCCGTTACATGCTTAAGAGTTCACAATCTGGGCGATTAATACTTTTTGGTAAAATTCATCACAAGCCATTTTAAAATAATTTGTAAATGTTAGTTTGAAAAGCGAGCAGAAAGTGGAGGAGGTTTCATTTCCTCCACTTACTCCCGTTTGTGTGACGTCACTACAAATTTTACAGGCAAAACCCCCTTTCTCTTCTTCCCTTACGCTTTATTGAAACGCTGAACATGATGGATAATGTTAGATTAAACACTTGCTTTTACAAACACTTCCTCATTCAGAGGCTTTGAAGACAAATAATGGCTTACTTTCCAATAAAAACAAAAGCAGACATTTTTTGCTTTAACCATGGTTACATTTAATGAAGACTTAAATTGAATTGTTAAAAAAAAAAAAAAAGTGTTTAGATTAGCTCTTTAATGAGACGGACAATTCTAAGACGAAAGTATACTAATGACAGTGGCATGTTTAGTAGGATAGATATAGATATAGAGATATATAGATATATTAGACTAGGAACACAATTTCTAAATAAAATAGAGTGCCAGTATTTTAAAATATTTTCGTAACCATTTTTTGTCCCTGTAAGTAACCAAATGCTTTTGCAGTGTTTATAATCTATACCTATTTTCTGATGACTGTGGCAAAATGTTGTTCGTGCACGTAAATAGTTAATCCATTTAATGTTTTGTTTGGCTACCTATGAAAGGGTAATACTTACCAGATAAGATTGGAATAAAAAAAGGTCCAAAGAAAACAGACTTACACAAGAAACAAATTTGACTTTACGGGTGACTGAATCGTTCTCAAACAGCCTGGTGCTGGTGTGGAACAAGTGAGAATAAACAGGAGTTACCATGTGTGAACACTACTTCAGGCTTTTGGCCTTTAAGAAACATTTAAATTAAAAACTGCCAAGAAACAAAATTAGTTTAGTAATTTGCTTTAAAAAGAGCATCAAAATGACCTTTTCATGAATTGTTATTTTGGGAGTTTGTGTTTTTAGCTAACTAAACATGATGGGACAGAACTGCTCTAAAAACAGCATTAAGATTGTAGACCTTTTGAAGCATCACAGAACCTCTCAATAAACTTTGAAAAACGGATTTTAAATTGGGTTCTACAGAGTGACTGCCCCATGATGTGTGTCATTAGATACAGCTCAACCCCGTTATAGCGCGATCCGCTATAACGCGGTTTGAGCGTGGAACCCGAATTAAAAATAAATAAATAAATAAAAAATTGAAGGTTTTTTTGCACACCCTGCGCTGCACACCCTGCGCTGCGCACCCTGCACACACTCGCAGCGCACCCTGCACACACACGCAGCACACACTCGCAGCGCACCCTGCACACACTCGCAGCGCAACCTGCACACACTCGCAGCGCAACCTGCACACACTCGCAGCACACACTCGCAGCGCACCCTGCACACACTCGCAGCGCACCCTGCACACACTCACAGCGCACCCTGCACACACAGCACACTGACACACACTGTCTATTTAAGGGAGCTTGCTCTCGCAAGACGGAAGCAGAAGCAGGAAGCAGACAGAGAGAAGAGCTGCTAGGTGCCGGGTAAGTGCTGTGTGCTGTTGCCACTGCCCCACCGGGTCTGGGAACGCTGGGAGAGTTCTCCGATTTCCCCCTCTAGCGGACACGGTACCACCACAAAAAAAAAACGTGGGGGGACCATTTTTTCCCCGCGACCACCGCGTTATAAACGGGGTGGTCGCGGGTGGCCCCGGAGGACCGCGCTATAACAGGGTTAAGCTGTAGTTTCCATGCACATCAATTTTGTGGATTCAAACTTTGGAATCGCAACTTGAAACACCACTTTTACTGAATCTTTCAAAACACTGGTTAACAAGAAAATGATTTTGTTAAGTGCAGCATACCAGGCGTTTGCTGTATAGTAAAGCGGTGCTGCTGCCACTTGCAATGGCCCAGTTTGTGAAGGTCATCACATGTTTCACCTGCCGTGAAAGACCTGTGATGTCATTTTGCTGCTGCACAAGTTTCATCTGCCGTTCCTTTGTAACACTCTAAAGAGAAGCAACATAAACAGGTTAATATATGCTCTACAATTTAACGACAATTAAGTGCGTTGATATATATTATGAATATTGGCGTGTTTAACATTTTACAGATGGCAAAATACATGAGGGCTCTGACTAATACGAAAGGTAACGAGCTCCAAATCTAGAGGGTATTGCATGAAAGTATTCATTGCAAAGAAACTACAGGGTGGCAAAGGAATTTGTGAGCAAACTTTGTGGTGAGAACACTAGAATAGCAAGGATTGTCCAAGATGACACGCCCAATGAGTTATACAGATGTAGGGTACCCAAGGCTGGTTTTAAATTGTATGGTAAACTTTTAGGTAGAGGAAAATTTTAAATCTGTGATCTTCCAACATAATATTCAGTTAGAACCTTCAGTGCGTAAACCCAACATCAGATGGTGCAGCACACCTATTTTACGTTAAAGTGTTCCACATCTGAAGTAACTACAGGCTACATAAAAGCATGTAGGCAATGTACGAGTGAAGTTGATCGAGAAGTTATTCAGCATTTTTATAAGTTGTAAAACTAAAATGTATTTTTCTGAACACGTGCTGAATTTGTTTTTTGCAATGGTGGGTGAAGGGCCAATGCTGCATAAATTGAAATGAATGATCGATCTATCAATAAAACTAAAGGATGTCTGCACATCGCTCTCAAACAGAACGACCCATCACTCACCCAGGGACAGTCAATAAGACTGCACATCCCTCCCCCTCTTTGATGAACTGAGCGCTGGAGGGGGGGAGAGCAGGCGTGCGCGTGTGATGGGGAGAGTGCATGCGTGTGTGATGGGGAGAGGATGAGAGTGCGTGCATGTGCACGCATTATAATCCGATTAGAATAAAATCAGACAAAAGCAAAAGGTCGCAAAGCAAAACAAACATTTATCCTACCTCCAGCTGCTGAAGAAGAGATTTGCCTTTTTTATTAATTTCATTTATTAAGGTGAAAATAGCCACTTTAATTTCCTGTTCTACTCGTTTGTTGGTTTCATTCACTTCTTTTATCCTGTAGAGCACCAAGAAAAAGAAATTGTACACTTGTCTAAAGCAATCTGTTTTTGTTTAAACGTCAAAAGTTAATTTAGGTTGATTTGAAATAAAAATTACACTGAAGATAGGTTCTCTTATAACGCAACAAACTTTTACTGCTTTAAAATGAAAGAATGGTCTAAACTGCAACAACAAAAAGTTTGAATATTCTTTAACATATTTTCATTTGTTAAATTTCAAAGTGTTTTTTTGGGGGGTGGGTGGGGTTTAAGCTAAAAACTTTTAAACTAAATGATTACCTGTTTTGAACCTGCGTAGCAGCAAAATGTACATAATTCTTCTTTTCCAAAAGCTTAGCCAATAAGTTTTCAATGGCACCCTTCTGGTTCTGAAACGCCTCTTCCAAAAATTGGTACCTTACAAAAAGAGAACATGGATGTATTAGAAGCTACACACTTATATACAAATCAGTAATTCTCACATCACAAACATAATTTACGCATTTTGCTTTATACAATTAAAATAGAAATTGCGCTACACTAAAAGGAACCCAAATTCTTTGCAGACATACATGGGGGAAAAAATGTCCAAGTATGTTAATTATGCTTTTTTTTTTATTTTATTTTTTTGAGTCCACAACTCTTGGAAAGTAATGTATAAACCTGAAAATATTGTAAACTTGTTCAAGACAGTAGCAGCAGTTTAAGAATGTTATCTTTCTATTTATTGACAATTGGGATATCAAACGCTGCCACTGTCTCTATGGATAAGATTTATTTTTTAATGGAGTTTTTTGTTCAATGTACAATCCTAAAAATAATTTTACACGGAAAGCAGAATACAGGCAGTCCTCGCTTTACAACGCTTCGCTTTACAACGAATGGCTTATCCAACGCTATGCAATGCATACCTATATTCATTTTTACAACGCCAAAATGGCTTATCCAACGCTCTTACGACGCTTTGCAACATTGTGTATGTGTGTATGTGTGTATATATATATATATATATATATACACACATTCACATAAACAATGTCGCAAAGCGTCGTAAGAGCGTATATATATAATATTATACTATATAATATTATATTATACTATATAACATATTATTTATTATGTTATATTATATATATATATATATATATATATATATATAATACAGTATATACACTATATAATTTATGTGTGTGCTGCATATCTTATTGCCTGCATATCTTATTGCCTGCATAAAATATTTTGTGTATTTTAGTGTTAAAAATGCCTTCAGGAACGGAACCTTTCATTTAAACAGTGTTCCTATGGGAAAACGTGTTTCGCTTTACAACGTTTCGCTTTACAACGCCATTTTGAGTAACGCATTGTGTCTGATAACCGAGGACTGCCTGTATTTCTAAAACTAGCTTTTGTAGACATTGCATCATTTAGAAAAAACACAAATACCCAGTAAGCTCATATAAGCCCACAAAAATACCACAAAATATATACTGTATATGCATATAAATGCCAGAAATGGAGTGCTACTGGGCATGGCAATATATACTACAAACACACACAAACAGAGCCACACACAAAATGAACAAACAAACAAATACCCAGCACGCTCATATAAGCCCCAAAAATTACCACAAAATATATATATATACAGTATATGCATATAAATGCAAGAAATGGAGTGCTACTGGGCTCTATTTGTGTGTAGTATATATTGCCATGCCCAGTTCTGGCATTTATATGCATACATATTTTGTGGTAATTTTTGGGGCTTATATGAGCTTACTGGGTATTTGTGTGTTTGTTAATTTTGTCCAGCTGGTCACAGCTGATTTGGAGGTTGGCCCCTCCGTCCCAGGTTTAAAGCTTGTCCCATCCCACTTTCCACATGCACAGGTCTTTGCATGCAGCCAATTGTGACAGTTCTAATACAGAGCATTCTTCCTGGTATTGTCCAGGTAAATAAGAATTTCAATCAGATTTAGAACCATGCAGCGGATTATGACAGATCAATTATGATCATTCTTCCTTGTATTGTACAGGTTAAGAATTTTAATTAGTGTTAGGACCTGTGATTTTGTGGTCATGCCTTGAAAGGGCTCACAGGCTGACAATGTTTTGGCCAAAGTGTTAAACTAAAAGACCCTTTTATTCAAGAGATATATAGGCATTTCACTGTGTATTTTTGCCATTGGATGTAGCACTCGGTTTTGTTTGTGTTTGTAGTATCATTTAGAGCGAGCAATTCAACACAGTATGTCCAGACTACTGGACTGCATAATGGGGAGGGGACAGCACCGGTACTACCTTTACAACTGGTTATCTTGGGAAACAGGGAGTATCCAGATCTAAAAATGATACAGTTCAGCTTCAGGGATCCCGATTCCCTACCATGTTTAAATTCTTAAGAGACTAACTTCATCTTAACCTAGTCTCAAAAAATGAACTTCTCATGAGTGATCGTAATAGGTATTATAGTTTCAGGCTTTGTTTTTTGTGGTCAAAACACTATTCTAAGCTAAAATATGTAAAAATATTGTTGGTATTGTGAAAAAAATGGTATGCCAATTTATATCATAAATAAAATTAAGAAATGTTGTGACAGTTCTGTTCCCTATAAAGGACGGACATTTTTAGACCGCTCTACAATGCACCACTTGTGCTGACAAGGTTGAAAGATTACTGCAGTTGTAGAAATTAACACCATAGATCATTTTCTATGAAGTGAGCAATGGATCCTAGTCGTCAACGAAAATATATCTGCATCTATAATAACAGTTCGTCACCAGCTAAACAACATTTTAGAGGCAGCACTATGATTGACTGTCGACTGGAGACAAGGCTAAAATCCTTCATTGAAATTAAAGAATATCCTCTATGAGCAACATAAAAAATATATATATAAAAAAAGTGAGACAATAAGTCAAGTGACCATGTTTTTCATTTAACCAAATTAATTTTTACAGCTGTTTTTTTTTATTTATGTACAGCTCAACCCCCTTATAACGCTGTACTTGGGGTCCAAAGAATCACATCGCGCTATAAGCGGATCGCGTTAGAAATAATGTATAATTGTATGCAATGTACAATAAAGTATTTAAGATACCAATATTCATGATGTAAAGTATTCATAAATACGAAAATTGGGATTATAAGCGGATTCACGTTGTAACGGATCGTGTTATAACGGGGTTGAGCTGTATATGTATGCTGTCCAGACAAGTTTTTAGATACAAGTATAAATGACTCTTCCAACTAGATAATTACATTTTTACTTATCAAAGTGGTTCATGATCGTTAAAAAATGAGGGACAGTGTTTATGATCTGAAACTACAAAACCTAGTTCATTTAATTGGTTCTTAACTCATGTGCAGAAATGGCAGAAAACTTCATTAACAAAGAAAAATTCAAACTAGCATTACAGGAATTCATCTAGTGTAATGTGAATACATTTTACAATGTAGATTGCTGAACCCTGTTATAATAGTAAAGGAACCAACACAAATGTATATTTCTAAAGGAATAACCTACACTAAACTTTATTTATTTTAAAAACATTTTATATTTAGAGCTCAAACCAACACAGGTCTGTTAAAACTTGAACAAACAAGATCATATTACCCCTCGGTAATGTATTTAATGCAAGCACCTAGATTTTACCAGTTTTGTATGGTCAAGTTAGGTGAATGCAATACATACCAGTTTATACTAGTTAATATTTTTACTAAACATTTGAAAAAGAGATCGGATCTCGGAACCTTCTCCCTTTGAAGCCAAGGAGAATAGCAGTCTACATCACAGAATATGCAACGAAAATGAAAGGTGTTTTTCAATGTAACGTTTCCTAGTTAAATACTTTATAAAGCAGAAGCAACTCAAAACGTATGGCTCACTGCTACAAGGACAATAGCTTTCCTTTGTCAACTTAGTGAATACATAACAGCATGTGAAACAGTTATTTAAACTTAATTTTTATTATAAGTGTGTACACGATGTTTAACCCCTTGCCTTTCTAGTAGCAAAGTGGTCAATCTTCAATGACAAGGGGGGACAGAAATGTGTCATTTTGGTGACAGACTTCAACACCATTGTAAACCACTGACAGAGCAATCTTGCCATCATAAAGAAAACTTCAAGAGTATGTTAAACTTCAATATATTTGTAATTATAGGCTAATGCTGGTAAATTCCAGGTATTATTGAAACCCCTGCTCTCCGATTGGATAATGCCCGGAATTTTAACCAATCAGTAATGGCCTGGAATTTTTGGCACCCTGCCAAGTTTTTCAGCCAATCAGCTTTCAGGTTTTCACAAAGAGGGAAATTTGCTCTTAGACAGGGGAAGTGATTGGACAGATGGCACCAGCCCTAGGGTAGGTTTGTATATGGCCACTAGTGGTATGCATATGGCAGGTTCTCTGTCTGTATTGTAGTAGGTGTTCTCGTGGGGTTTTAGTGCAGATGTAATAGTTTTGGCAATGGTCTTTGGTTTGTATCCCTTCTGTCTGAACGATTCGGTCAGGGTTGTGAGATGCCGGTTTCTGTCTTCAGTGTCAGAGCATATGCGGTTTTATCTTATAGCCTGGCTGTGTATGATGCCTTGTTTTGTATGAGTGGGATGGAAGCGGGAGTTGTGGAGGTAACTGCATCTGTCTGTAGGTTTCTTGTGTACAGATGTGTGTAGTGTGCCATCTTTCAGTGTTACTGTTGTGTCTAGAAAGTTTACTAGGTTCGCAGAATAATCCATTTTGAGTTTATTTGATGGATGGAATGAGTTCAGGGACTCGTGGAATTGTTGTAGGTTTCCTTCACCCTCTGTCAATATTATAAACAGGTCAATGTATCTGTAGAATTTGTAGGGTGTGTGGGGGCATGTAGTTAGGAATCTTTGTTCAAGATTTGCCATGAAAAGATTGGCATATTGCGGTGCCATCTTGGTACCCATTGCAGTACCCATTAGTTGTAGGTGCATTTCCTTGTTGAAGCAGTTGTGTGTGAGGATGTATTCTATCAGTTTGGTAATTACATCAGCGCTGTATTTCTGTACTGTCCTGTATAAAAACAGAACTTTTTGGTAACAAAAGTAGAATTTAACATTGAGGGTGTGTTATGAAAATATACGTGTGGATTCTCTTTTCAACTTCAAACCCTCTGAAGGATCGGATATTGCTGTGCTAACTTATTTAGATTTTCTGTTTTTATCCTGTTTTCAGAAACGGTCTACATTTCTATATTGTATGTTCTGTGCAGCCTTTTTTACTGTAACCAAGCACTGTACCATTATCACATGAAATCTTCAATGTTATACGTTCCATTTTGGGGCTCTAATGTGCACATAGTACCTTTTAGGAGATTAACCAAATTTAGGACACATTTTGTTACATTGGGTTGGGTTTTAATTATATGACAGGTTTTTGGGGAGATATTGCTCATTTTTAGGGTTTTGTGGGATCCACGTAGAGTACCATCTTTATTCAATGATGATAATTTCTTCATGCGCTATGTACTGCTCACTGCCATTTCAATTTTTTCACCCTTGTAATGAAATCAGAGACTTGCTCGCTCGTGAACCCATTAATTTTTCCTGCCTTTAATAGCAAGCATACATCTCAATAAGTCTTTTAGTCGGCTGAAGCTTCTGAATTATTTTCGTATTTAAGGTTCATGTTTTACAACCTTACATGGAGCAGAGGGCAGAACACACTGGCAAACACTTTTCTCTTGACGCACAGTGGGGCTCATTTGAAAGATTGTTTGGTTTCTTCAAAACGCACTCTATCATTTCACCTTCATTCTCCTATTAACTTCACTCAAAAGATTCCCATCCATTGGTATCTGCTGGCCAAGGTAGACCATTTTCAACTTCTTCTAGATGGATTCCATTTATGTTGATCTTTATAGAGTTGACATTTGTTAAATATCACATTGTGGAGGCCCACCTGCTTACTTCGTTCAACAAGTTACCAGATTTATTGCTGGATGTCTTTGGGATGTATTGCAAACAATGTTTGCAAATCGTCATTGATTTTGATGCCTTATTCTTCCCACTTCAATGCCTTGAACAATTCTTGAAGTGATGCTGCGAAAAGCTTTGGTGACAAGATGTCTCCCTGTAGCACACACTTGCATATCCATATCTTGCTGGTGTCTTTATGTAATCTAATAGTTGATGTGGCACTCAGAAATGTTCTTTATATCAGTATATGCTTTTCAGCACTTTCCTAATTCCTTCAAAACCAACGAGGTGTAGACAGAACCAAATGCTTTAACTATCTATGAATTCTCAGATGAGCGGTTAGTTATCTTCATGACTCTGGGATATCACTTTTGTATGTCTTGGATTTGGTCCACTTTACCCAGCCAAAGAACAAGCTGGGACAAATCCAGGTTCTGTTGTATCCAATTATTGAGTATCTTTGTAAAAATGTTTTAAGAAGACCGATTGGTCTGTAGTTTGAGTTCTTTTCCAGTTCTTTAAGCAGCATGTAAAGAATATGCAGGATTTTCTCTACTTCCTTCAAGATTGCAGATTTAATCTACCTCTGGGGGCCTTCTCATTCTTTGAGGGTTCTATTGTTTTTGTCACTTCTTTTGTAAGGATGCATGGTATATCATTGCTGGTTTCTTCTCACTCTTCATCTGTTTCATTATGATCACAGTTGTCTTCCAATACAATTTCTTTAAGTCTTGACCTTCTCTTTAATTTTTGATCCAATGTCTTGTTGAGCAAAATGATTTCCATCTTTCCAATCATAAAACCGCTGCTTTGTCTTTAAGCTTTTGTTCTTAGATAGTCTTTTTCCCCCACATCAGTTAAACCTTATTATACACTTGCACAGCTCTGTATATTAAGTTGTCCTTGTGTCTTGGGATTGCTTTATTTGCCTTTTCCTCAGTAACGGTTTGGTCTCAACAGATATGTTCCTATTCATCGTTATCAAGTCTTTTCCATTTTTCTGCGCTATTACAATCTTCATAAGTTTTTCGTAATTGTTCAATTATCTCCAAGCATTTTGAGCAAGCTAAAGCGATTTTTAAGATATAGTTGAAATTCTCAGCTGTAATTTTTTTTAGGTTCTTTGTAACCCGTTATCGTCTGTTGCAACACAATTTGCAGTGATAAAATAAATACAAATTATACACACCAATATATTTATACATAATGTATAAATACACAAAGCAAGAATCTGCGTGCACAATGCAAAACGATTGAAAACTACTAGTCTACACTATTAACTACTTATAGGATAGCTCCAGTTTATATGACAATGCAGCATACATCATACAGGTCAATTAGAAAGTGCTACATTAGAATACAGAATAGACCTCTGCGTCAAGTACATTTACCTGTGTTCCTTGTGCTCCTGTAACTGGCAGTCCCGACATGTGAGTCTATCACACGTTTCACAAAACAGTTTGAGCTGCTCTTGTTTGTGAACAGGACAGAAAACTGGACGCTGACCTGCAGCTCCCACTGATTCTGCAGAAAAACAAGAGATGTGAGCAGGGGTCTAACGATAGTTGTGGCATTTTCACATAGGGCCAATATCAATCTGTTTAGGAATCAGTGCACGTTTACATTAACCCTTTAGTACTGGAACAGCCTGTAATTAAGTGGAGATTAAAGGGCAGTTCAACAAAGTATTGTTGTTTTTTTTTTTTTTAAACTAATCAGTGTATTTCACTTCCTAAGAAAGATTAAAATCACCCTTTAAGTAACCGTTTTACTTATTTGTACCCTGCGTAAAAATCTGCTGCCTTTCTCCAGGAAAACGTGATTCAAGCGCATAAACAATTAAGTAGCTTATCTGACAAATAATGGTTTCATAATTGTTTTGCAAACAAAGGAACAACACCAGGTTACCATTTTAATGACTGGCAAATAATATCACCAAAATACATGAAAAGTAGTAAGAAGCCCACCAAAGCATTTATTTACCATAGATATGTTTATTAAAAAAAAAAAAAAAAAAAAAAAAAAAATGTATAAGTATATGTATAAGTATATGTACAAGGATAAGTATATGTATAAATATATATACAGCTAAACCCCGTTATAACGCGGGTCTCGGGGTCCACCCCGAGACCACCGCGTTACTAACGGGGTCGCGAGAAAAAAAAATGGCCGCCGCGCTTTAGCGCATATTCATCCCGCGGGACAGGAGATGGGAGCGGGCATGTCCCTCCGCTCCCCGCTTCCCCCTGTCACCGCGGGACAGGCCGCGGGGCAGGAGATGGGAGCGGGGATGTCCCTCCTGTCCCCGCTTCCCCCTGTCACCGCGGGACAGGCCGCGGGGCAGGAGATGGGAGCGGGGATGTCCCTCCTGTCCCCGCTTCCCCCTGTCACCGCGGGACAGGCCGCGGGGCAGGAGATGGGAGCGGGGATGTCCCTCCTGTCCCCGCTTCCCCCTGTCACCGAGGGACAGGCCGCGGGGCAGGAGATGGGAGCGGGGATGTCCCTCCTGTCCCCGCTTCACCCTGTCACCGCGGGACAGCCCGCGGGGCAGGAGATGGGAGCGGGGATGTCCCTCCTGTCCCCGCTTCCCCCTGTCACCGCGGGACAGGCCGCGGGGCAGGAGATGGGAGCGGGGATGTCCCTCCTGTCCCCGCTTCCCCCTGTCACCGCGGGACAGGCCGCGGGGCAGGAGATGGGAGCGGGGATGTCCCTCCTGTCCCCGCTTCCCCCTGTCACCGCGGGACAGGCCGCGGGGCAGGAGATGGGAGCGGGGATGTCCCTCAGGTCGCCGCTTACCTCAGATCCCGCTGCCTGCATGGAGGTGGTAGCGGGGGGTTTCTTCTCCCCACCGCTGTCCCTGGCGCTCCCGCTGCCTGCGCGGGAGGAGGGGGGGGAGCGGGTGGTGGTGCTGGTCGCGGCCTTTCCTCTGCTCCGACCCCACCCCCCGTCTGTGTAGAGTGAGAGAGTGTGTGTGTGTATGTATATATGGGAGAGAAAGTGTATGTGTGTATATGGGTGTGTGTATGTGGGTGTGAGTGTGTGTAAGTGTCTGTGAGTGTGTGTAAGTGTCTGAGTGTGTGTGTAAGTGTGTGTAAGTGTCTAAGTGTGTCTAAGTGTGTGTAAGTGTCTAAGTGTGTCTAAGTGTGTCTGAGTGTGTGTGAGTGTGTGTGAGTGTGTGTGAGTGTGCGTGAGTGTGCGTGAGTGTGCGTGAGTGTGCATGAGTGTGCGTGAGTGTGCGTGAGTGTGCGTGAGTGTCTGTGAGTGTCTGTGAGTGTCTGTGAGTGTGTGTGCAGTGTGTGTGCAGTGTGTGTGCAGTGTGTCAGTGTGTGCAGTGTGAGCAATGAGCAGTGTGTGTGCAGTGTGTCAGTGTCTGCAGTGTGAGCAATGAGCAGTGTGTGTGCAGTGTGTCAGTGTGTGCAGTGTGAGCAATGAGCAGTGTGTGTGCAGTGTGTCAGTATGTGCAGTGTGAGCAATGAGCAGTGTGCAGTGTCAGTGTGTGTGCAGTGTGTGTGCAGTGTGTGTGCAGTGTGTCAGTGTGAGCAATGAGCAGTGTGTGTGCAGTGTGCAGTGTGTGTGCAGTGTGCAGTGTGTCAGTGTGCAGTGTGTGCAGTGTGGCAGTGTGAGCAATGAGCAGTGTGTGTGCAGTGAGTGTGTGCAGTGTGTGCAGTGTGTGCAGTGTGTGCAGTGTGCAAAAAAAAAAATGAAAAAAAAAATTAAATTTTTTTTTTTTAAAAACGGGAGCCACAGGAAAACCGCGTTATAACCGAATCGCGTTATAACGAGGCGCGTTATAACGGGGTTTAGCTGTATATACTGTGTGTATATATATATATATATATATATTATTTTTTTATTTTTTTTAAACTAACCCGGCAAAGTTGGCATTCGCATATCTGTTAGTTTATGATCACGTATATGCATTAATCCCACAAATGGGTAATCATGCCTAATGATCAACTTTCACATGATACAAGGATGGAGAAGGCAGCTTAAGAAGTTAGGATATCAAAAGGGAGGTGGAGTAAATACACATCAGTCCTAATTGAGTATGCTAGACCTTTGCGTATAAAGAGGCAGAAAATTAATAATCCAACATATTTATATGATGCTTCAAATTGTAGTTTAATTTCTTTTCCCAATTACTTTAATCCCGGATTTAGGGGTGATGCCCCTATAGAATTCTGAACACCCATTCTCATTAGATATTTTTAATCGGTAGAGAAAGAATGGTGGATAACAATATTCGTCCTTTCTTCCGTGTAGTAAAGTATAGAAGGGAGAGAAGCAGTAGGTATGCTTCTTTTATTGGACCAAAAGATTTTTGATCATTTATAATCTTACAAAGTTCATCTGTTACAGCAGATGTTTCCTATACAAGTTATAACGTAAAAAAATGCTGTATGGTGCTCTAGAACATTGATCAAGGCAATAGCAAGTCCATGAATGTATTCTTCAACTGTAAAGATCCTAGTCGGTCCACGTGTTTGGAGATAATAACCCCTATCGACAATTTATCACGTTTTACAGGCGCTACATAGATGATTTGATTTTTATATGGGAAGGAGGGGTTGATTCACTTTTATTGTTTATAGATTATCTCAACACTAATGATTTTCACCATATTCAATATTTAGATTTATTATTATTTATCGATATGGATATGAAAATCAGTTCGGACGTATATAGAAAGCACAACTCACGCAACACTTATTTGAGAGCTGACAGCTGTCATCCCCGGTCTTTACTCAAGCCCATTCCTAAAGGACAATTCATACGACTTAGGCGTATTTGCTCCAACAATGAGGATTTTATAAATCAATCTCAGGAACTTTTATTGAGGTTCGTAGAAAGAGGTTATCTGCATTCCGATTTATGAAAGTCACTTAATGAGGTAGCTAGTATGAGCAGGGATGACCTTTTGAATAAACAAAGGAAGATAAAAGATAACTGGGATGAGGTTAATCCAGTTTTCGTGACTCAGTACAGTACACAGGCTAACTGTATAAAGAACATTGTTAAGAAACACTGGTCTACCTTGTCCGCAGATCCATTACTTCAAAAAGTCTACTCAGGAGGGCCACGTTTTGTGTTCAAGAAAGCTAAGACAATAGCCAATTATGTGTCGAGAAGTCTTTTTTCCTCATCAGGGCCAGGTCAGGGTCAGAATCTTCTCAAAGGTTGCTTTAAATGTTTAAAGTGTGTGTCTTGTACACACATGGAGTCGTGTGGAGAATTTGAATCATCTAATACAGGACAACGATTCCCCATAACATCATTCATTAATTGTGATACCACATTCACAGTCTATCTTTTGGACTGTGGGTGTGGTAAACAATATGTAGGACGCACTACTAGAGCCCTGAAGGCCAGAATGAGAGAACATATAAGACTCATCAAATTAGGAGACCTCACCCATCCTGTTGCCCAACACTTTACTAATTGTAAATTAGGAAATATAAAAAATCTGAAATACCGGAGTATTGAACATGTTCCTAAACCAATAAGGGGTGGCAACAGAACAGATTCACTAGACAAGAGGGAACTTTATTGGATCTTTACCCTGAATACAAGAATACCAAATGGTCTAAACTCAGACTGGGATCTCAGTCCATTTTTGCATTAACATTTTTTGCTACATAAATATATTTTCTGCTAAATTAATCTTCTGCAAAAATATATTCTCTGCAAAAATATATTCTCTGCTAAAAATTTCGTGCTTCATCCTGAGTTTAGTTAGTTAGGATGACGGTTTCACAAATGTAGATGATTCCCTATCATTCAGAATTTGAATGTGTATATCAACATGTGGTATGACAGATAAGAATATAACGGTGCCTAAGTATTATGCAAGTGTGCAATTGTATGTTTATACTTGAATCATATCTAAAATCATGCATTTGTATGTTCATTTTGGTTGCTATACCATTATTATGCACATTAGTCTATGGTTTGATTAACTCCAAGGACTTCCTTCTCGGTTTCTTTTAAACATTTAGATACAGGTTTCTGATCTGCACCTCTGGATCACGTTCTCCTTTTTGCATTTAAAATAATTGTAATTATGTACTTAATTTATTCAATGTTGAATCGGTATTATTACTCTTATAGTATTTGTTTATGCATATCAGGAGAATATGCTCCATGGTTCACTATATGATGTTTTTTCAGGTTTTAATTATGAATGTGTACGATTTACGGTTTTTTACTTTTATTAGTCTTCATTTTTAATTTATTTGTATGTGTTTAAGTTAATAGGTTGTGGAAGGATACCATTTTTTTCCCTTCCTTTTTTAATTTTTTTTTAGGTTTTAATGTGTTATAAAGGCATTGTATAGCTAGGTCTATTTATATTTATGTAACGGTATTTCTGAACCGGCCTGACCCACCCAATCTCACATTGGCCCCTGTGGTCTAACCGGCCCCCATTACAGTGTGGTAGTGTCTGGTGGTGCACCTGTTGGCTACAGGACTCCTGAGTCTCCCGCATGATGGTGTGTGGGGATGACCCGTCCAGACAGGCAGCTGAGGTAGTGTGCTGAGTCTCACCTAGTTCCAGTGCAGCGCCTCCACCTCATCAGGGTCCCTGCGTCCGCATGGGGATGATCCTGTTGAGGAACTCCTCCGTGGTGCTCCTCTCTGTACATTCATTCCACACATGTACACGAGAGGTTTTGTGATTGAGAACATCTTTATTGCCTGAGTGGGCTAGCTGCCCCTCGCAGTAGATATCTAGCCACTCATGTCCAGTCAGTGCCTCCCTTTAAAAGGTGTATCTCTCCTTAAATAGGGATTCCCTATCCCCGCAGGGATCACTGCCCTGTGCCAGGTCCCTGGACACAGTCTCCTCTTCAGTTACTATAACATAACTAGAACTCTCAGTAACTCAGGCTAGTACTAGAACTTGAACTCCTGCCAGAACTCCTCCTTCTCTTAGCAGAACTGGACGCAGATCTAACTTTAGACTCAGTGCTGTGCCTTATGTACACTCTGGAAGCTGACACACCTCTGACATCACTAACCATGGAGTCAGAGCATGTGACCACTCCCACCCATACACAGGGCACCCCACCAGGGTGTGAGGGCAAACCTCCATAATTACTGCTGGCATGCCCACAACTTACCAGGCCTTACTGTCAGCAGGAGAGATGACTGTAGCCATTTTACATGACCGCTACATTCTCCCCCTGGTGAATCCCATCGTCCTCGCTGGGACCTAAATTTGTATACCCTTTTACAGGAAGCACTGAAATACAACACATAATTAGGTTAACTTCACATACAAATTTCCATGGTATATAACAAAATGTCTACAGTACATTCCGCCAAGCCCGCCCCGACCAGCAGCCACGAACCCGCGTAATGTATTAGTACCCCCTAAAAATAGTGACTCGGGTCAGGTTTCTTGACCTCTCTACTGCCCATGTCTAGGACCGTGACGTGATAGTGCCTAGGCAGTCCCCTCTCGGGCCTATATGTCACCATGTGTTTATAAATGTTTCTACCAATGCCCCACACACGCACTAAGTGCTCTATCCGTTCCTCGGCCTTCTTCCCTACTACTGCACTTCCTCTTCCTACTAAATGCATTTCAATGGCCTCCCTAAGCCACCTATCTCTGTTTTCCTCTATTTCGTCCATAAGAGGCTCAGGGACATACGGGTACTCCAACCCGTGGGATGATTTATACCGAGCCATTATGGTCCGCTCGGCCCTACTTATCCTAGTCAGGTCAGCCTTACCTGCCCTCCCAGGTAACACCCATGATAGGGGCTCATCAGGGTCCACGGGGTCTGATAGGATACTAGGACCCATGGGTTCTATCTCCCTATGCTCAATCTGCAGCCACCGCTCTTGCAACTCTCTGTCCCTTTGCTCAGGTGTAAACTCTCCCACAGCCCACCAGTAATCCACTACATCTTCTCGCCGGATGAGGAACCGAGTGCGGTCCATCCACGCGGAGAACCCTTCGAATAGTGGGGCCCACCAACGGTTCTCTCTAAATTTATGTGACCCCCCTATCTCCCTATCATCTTCCAGGGAAAATACCCCCGACGACCGTTCAGATCGCGGTACAGACCACCTATAAGATCCCGGGGCCTTTTTCACCGGTTCAGGAACTGCAGGGGGCAACCACCGGCCTACCGCGGCCACTCTCAACTCTCCCCCCCCCGAGAATCGCCCTCCGTAGCGCCACTGCGCTGTCTTTCCCCAGTCCGTCTCTCCTCCCCCCCCAAAGGTATGTCCATGAGTTCCAGGCTAGGCGGGGATCCCGTGGAACAGGTGACAGGGGCAGGGGCTTTATCTAGGCCAGGGGATGGGGCATAGGGGCGAGTGATAGGACCCCACGGGGTTACGACCCGTTCCTGGCTGTCCGTAGACTGGTCCAATGAGGCTATCTCACCCTCCTCAGTCCTCGGATCGCCCATCCAACTTCTGGGCCTTGGAGGTGATCGGGGACCTTCCCCCGATCGCCGAAGCGTCGCTGCTTTATTCCCAGCGGTTCCGCTGTCGCCACCGGACGTGATGTCCTCCCCGGAACCGGAAACACCGTCATCGCGGGTTGGACCCCCATTCGGGATCTCTTCTTCGATGACGACATCCGGAATCTCCGCCGTCGTCTTCACCGGAAGTGATGCCGTCTCTCCACGTGCGCCTCGGGCCTGGCACGGCCCTTCTGCTCCTACACCGTCTGCTGGGGCAAGGTAAGTGAAGGGACTCCTCTTACCCGTCCGCAGGGGTGCCGGCGTCTCTCGTCCGTCGCCGCCACGTTCTGAGGTGGAGGGACTCCGTCTCTCGGCTCGCCGATCTGCGGGGGACGTTCTGTCTTTCTGACAGCTGCCACTCACCCCACGGGGTGTCGTCCGTCCTGGGTCCCTCTTGGATCCCGATTTCGCCACCGCTAGTTCACGGAGGTCCTCATCTGAGTAATCTCCCTTCCCGGATCTCGGGGTCACCGAGCGTGGCAAAAGTCTTTTGTCTGCGCGGTCGGGGAGCGACCCGACCGCCTCGGTCGATACTGACCCAGCCGACTTGGTCGACTCCAGTCCCCTTTCTCCGGGACTCGCACGGTTGAGCCACAGTGCGCCAGGGGACTCGGCGGAGCGCTTAGCCGTATCCCCCGGGGGGTCAGCAGGTTGGATAGGTATGAATGTGGGCATGGGCCACAAATATAATGTCCCGCAATGTGGGCAACGTGCCGTCGTATTGACAGTGCCTCCGGGCAGCCCGCATTGTAGGCAGAGCCCGACCACCGTCTCGGTGTTAGCCACCCTTACTACTAGTAGCCCGCCGGGTACTGAGTAGGGCTGGGTGGAGACCATAGTTCCCACAGCGGAGGGGCAGGCCATTCTCTTTGTGGGGACCACTTTCAGTGTGGGTCTCTCCAGGTCAGTGGTTCCTCGTGACTGACCGGTAGAAGCTTCTGGGCCAGCCACTTCCTGCTTCGCCTCCTCCTTCCGCTGACATAGCTGGAACCCGCCCCCAGGGGTTGCAATTATGGGCGGATCCCACAGCGGAATATCATGCCCCTTAATTAAGGCCGCGCCTCTCAGTCCTGGTGGGCGCGGTCTGCGTTTTCGCGCCAGTTTCCTCCTCAGAGCTGGATTCTTTTCCCGCGGCTAGTTCCCGCCTTCTCCTAACTGCTGCTTTTCGTGCAAAATATCCCTCCTTTTTGCACGTTACCTCCGCGGCCGGAACTACTTCTTGTAGTGGCGCCGTCTGGATATCAATCCCTGGGCCCAGTGGGTGCATTCCCACAGGCCATAATTGAAAGTCACTCCCCCTGGTGGAAATCAGGGGAGGGTCCCATAGACTAAGCGGTTGACTCAGCACAGGGGCCGAGTGAGTCACTGTCCATGAAGGCGCAGCCATAGCTTTCGCGCCATGCCCCCCATCAGGGCGGGGCTCTGCTGTTCGCGCCATTCCCGGCCAGCTCTTTGCAAGTCCTGCATCAGCCATTTTCTCTGTGACTGTCCCATGCGGTTTCCCTAGCAAGCGGGAACCGCCATTTTGGTTGGCTTTTAAGCCCAAAAAGTCAGTTTGTTTGCTCTCCTCGCGGGGTTCTCCACCAATTATCACAATTTCCTCACACTCTTCAAGGGTGGCCCCTCGGTGTCCCAGACAGGATAAAAACGGGGCAGCCACGGCCTTCGCTCCGCTCCAGAGCAGACTGGTTAACGATAACTCGGCGACAGCTTGCTCTTCAGTGGGGCGCACGCCACGGGTGCCTTCCCCATCAGCCTCTGGTCGCCATTTTGTGTTCTCCGCACCACGCGGATCCTCCATTCTCTCGTAACAGTTATCGTACATGGGGCTCCGCTCTGCGGGGCAGCCTCCACATCAGTACAATAAAGATTGCTCAGATGCACCACCACATGTGTACCTGATCTAGGCTGGACTCATGTTGCACTACCTCAGGCTAGGCTCACTCTCTCAGTGTCTGCTGTGACTCCTTCCTCCCAGTCTGTGCTCCCTATGGTAAGTGTCTGGAATGGGCTAGAGTACTCTGGCTCTGCCATGCAGTACTTGGGGCGTCTACCTCTCTTGGTCAGCCTAGCGCAGACCCTCTCCAGGATTCCTGACCACGTTAACAAGCTATCCCTTCTGGCGTCCTACCAACTAGCACTGCCTCAAAGTGACTCGGTCAGCTATAGCCCGGCTCCAGACCCCTCACTCCTTTCAGGCCCCTAGGTCGTCCCTGCGAACTGACAATATCCCGTCAGCCCCCTGACCACCCCTAGGTCCGTCCCTACGCAGCACAGAGTGGCAGCAGACTCTCTCCCTGTTTCCCAGTGTGCCTAGCTAGAGCCTGTCCTGATGACAGATCTGATCTCAGCAGCTCGCCTCCAAATGTAACGGTATTTCTGAACTGGCCTGACCCACCCAATCTCACATTGGCCCCTGTGGTCTAACCGGCCCCCATTACAGTGTGGTAGTGTCTGGTGGTGCACCTGTTGGCTACAGGACTCCTGAGTCTCCCGCATGATGGTGTGTGGGGATGACCCGTCCAGACAGGCAGCTGAGGTAGTGTGCTGAGTCTCACCTAGTTCCAGTGCAGCGCCTCCACCTCATCAGGGTCCCTGCGTCCGCATGGGGATGATCCTGTTGAGGAACTCCTCCGTGGTGCTCCTCTCTGTACATTCATTCCACACATGTACACGAGAGGTTTTGTGATTGAGAACATCTTTATTGCCTGAGTGGGCTAGCTGCCCCTCGCAGTAGATATCTAGCCACTCATGTCCAGTCAGTGCCTCCCTTTAAAAGGTGTATCTCTCCTTAAATAGGGATTCCCTATCCCCGCAGGGATCACTGCCCTGTGCCAGGTCCCTGGACACAGTCTCCTCTTCAGTTACTATAACATAACTAGAACTCTCAGTAACTCAGGCTAGTACTAGAACTTGAACTCCTGCCAGAACTCCTCCTCCTCTTAGCAGAACTGGACGCAGATCTAACTTTAGACTCAGTGCTGTGCCTTATGTACACTCTGGAAGCTGACACACCTCTGACATCACTAACCATGGAGTCAGAGCATGTGACCACTCCCACCCATACACAGGGCACCCCACCAGGGTGTGAGGGCAAACCTCCATAATTACTGCTGGCATGCCCACAACTTACCAGGCCTTACTGTCAGCAGGAGAGATGACTGTAGCCATTTTACATGACCGCTACATTTATATTTGAGTTTATTAATATTCAGAGTCTGTTGTGAGTTGTTAATTGTCACTAAAGTTTGTTTATTCTGTATACACGCATGTGCGCGCTGACGTCACCATTGCGCGACGCGCATGACGCGCCACTTGTGACGCGGTCTGGCGTTGAGCGGATGGGGTCGGATGGCGGGAAACTGTGTGTATATCAGAGACCAGGTAAGTGGGGGTCATTATACACCTTGATAAAGAGCGTTCCGCTCGAAACGCGTTGGTGGGGGCCCGTGGGCTCACTGTATTTTCATGGTTTGATCCATTAAATATTTTTATGGGACACACACTCTCTCGCAGTTTGTTCTTCTTTTTCTGTGCCCAGTTGTGCTCCAACCTTCCTATACTGCCTTGCTATACAAGTTATATACACAGTATTAAACATGGTATCCAGTTACAGTGGATATGGAGAGAGGATGCAATATATTATAAGTGTGGATGCTAGCAGGCTATTGTAAAATAACCTTAAGCAACTACTCTATAGTTATGAAATTGTGATTTAAACAGGAAACAGGGGATCCTACTTGGACATATAAGGGGGGAGGGTACAGAGAGAGTAGCCCAAAAAGAACCTATTTGCACTCGCTATTTCAAATAAATGGTTAGGAACAATTGAATCCTTGGGAGGAGCCCATACACCATTTAAAAATACATATTAAAACAATTTATTGAACATCTATGTAAAGACATATACCAACTAATGGGTTAAAAATTGATCAGGGGGTAAGTGGGGACAGAGGGTAACGTACTAGGTGCCTCCTATGTGTAAAAACAAAAAACAAAACTGTGCGCTACTACCTAACTACCTATAAAGTTTAAATGTATAAATATATACAGTGCAGTGACTATAACATCAATTTAGTGATAAAAAATTTAAAAAAAATTAAACCACAACTCCCACAGTGAGATAATTATACATTAAGTAATAAGTGCCACATAACCGTGTTGGGGATAATGGCGTCTGCAGCTGTAAACGCAGGGGTGGCTCAGCACCCCACACACACTAAGAGAATGGAAACAAAAGAAAACAGCGCACAACGCCAAATAGTGAAGCAAATTAAACAATATATTATAGAATTAAAAAGGGGGTAATATATCTGCGTACATGAAAAAAGTTGGTAAAAGGCATGTAGTGTGTATCACACTGTTTACCACACGGCAGCTGTTAACTGTAGAATCGGGTGCTTGCTTCCCTCTGCTGATGCAGCTCAGTTGATTCTGGGGCAGGACGTCAGTCTTTCACTCTGAAAGCTGCTGAACCTGGCTGCATGAAGGGATGGGCTAAGGGGGTGTTGAAATAGCACTGTTGATGAATAAACATACATACATACATATACATATATATATATACATATACATATATATACATATACATATACATATATATATACATACATACATACACATACATACATACATACATACATATATACACGGATGTATGTGTGGGTCGTAGGAATGTGTGATCCTTAAGACGGCCGCCTCTAATAGTCAAAACAACCGAGGTGAGTTTTAAGAACTCCAACTGTATACCCAGAGCCCCAGAACAAAGAGAACATGTACATAGTTGTGTTCAAATGTAGTAATGTGGGATCTTAATATGGCCGCCTCTAGCAGTCAATACGGCTATAGTGAGTTTAGCACTCAAACTGTATACCCCGAGCCCCAGAGTGTTTAAAGTACAATAATACACCCGTGTATGTGCATAATTAGTATGCAGTACATGTACTAATGGGGGGGATAAAGCCACCCTGAACTATAAAAACGGGGAATAAATGTATCCCTCATTGAGTCCATGTGGCTGAAGGGTCTGGAGAGTGAATATGTATTGGCATTCGCATTGTAAAAGACGCTTGTCCCAATTGCCTTTCCGGGGGCCCCAGGGGAGATGTTCTATCCCGCAGAATGTTAGATATTTCGGGTCCCCATTGTGGAGGTCATTGATGTGGCGTGCGACCGGGGTGTCAACAATATTTCTTATCGCCCCCAGATGTTCCAGGACTCTCACCTTCAGAGCCCTGTGGGTTTTCCCTACGTACCGCATGCCACATCTACAGGTAATGAGATATATGACTCCCACTGTAAGGCAATTGATAAAGCTAGTGATAGACACAACAGAACACACTATCTTGTCTGGAATGCTCTTTGTGACCCCCATAAAGGGACACGCCCGGCAACGACCACAAGGATATGATCCTACTGGTCTCCTATCGCCTAGCCATGTACGGGGAGTTACAGTTCGGTAATGGCAATGTACTAACCTATCTTTAAGGTTCCTAGCCCTCCTGCAGGTCATGGTCGGTCTTTCCTGCAGTACATGCCTCAAGTCGGGGTCATTCATCAAGATGTGCCAGTGTTTTCCGAAGATGCCCTTCAGATCATTCCACTGTTTATTAAAGTTACCAATAAACCGTATGATCTTTGATTCTTGTGTATTGGTATTTTGTCTCTCAGCGAGCAGGGGTGTACGCGGCGTGTCTCTAGCTCGTGTATATGCCCTCCGAATGGAGTTCTTAGAGTAACCACGTTTTGTAAACCTTCGCTTCATGTCTACCGCTTGATTTTCGAACTCTTGGGCCGCAGTGCAGTTCCTACGTAACCTCAGGAATTGTCCCGTAGGTATATTCCTGGTTATATGTAGTGGATGATGGCTATCCGCACGTAGGAGACTGTTGGTCGCTGTGGTTTTACGAAATATGGTTGTGGACAGCCTACCATCTATTTGTTTGGAGATTGTCAGGTCCAAAAAGTTAAGGGCACTCTCATTCACTTCCATGGTCAACTTCAGATTATGGTTGTTGTTATTTAGTACACTAATAAACTCGTTTAGCAGTGGTTTGGGACCGCTCCACAGCATGATGATATCATCAAGGTAGCGGCCCCACCACTCGACGTGTCTTGTGTACTCCTCCGTGACGTCATCAGGTGGCGCGGGGTCGGAGTGGTGACTGAAAGACGGAGAGACCAGGTCGTATACTACCTTCCCAGCAGGATCGCAAGCCTGCGATCGAACCTATTCAAGGTTTATACTAAGACTGGGTTGTCTGTAGCAAGCACTGGTTGGCGCAGTAAGCAGTTTATAGCTGCATGAGTCGGTTTTTTTCTCTGCTCCATGATTAAATAAGGAATACATTTGTACACACGTATTACAGAGTATATGCTACAGCAGACTGTGCCTACCAGTCAGATTATAACATTGCATGACAGTAGTCACTATATAACGGATAACTGGAAGGCTTGCACAATATCTGTGTTTTATAACAGGTCATGTGTGTTTCTGTGCAGTGTATGTATGACGATATAGAGCGGTAGTAAACATTATATGCCTGCTCCTCTGTTTCATGTGAGCAATAGGGAAGTACGCACATCCCATTAAGGGAATAGATATATTTATCTGACTCAACCACTGGTGCCATAGGATTACCTGTGTGGTATTGCTACAAGCACACATAGGAGGCACCTAGTATGTTACCCTCGGTACCCACTTACCCCCTGATCAATTTTTAACCCATTAGTTGGTATATGTCTTTGCATAGATGTTCAATAAATTGTTTTAATATGTATTTTTAAATGGTGTATGGGCTCCTCCCAAGGATTCAATTGTTCCTAACCATTTATTTGAAATAGCGAGTGCAAATAGGTTCTTTTTGGGCTACTCTCTCTGTACCCTCCCCCCTTATATGTACCTACCTATCCTGTATGCACCCTATTTTTTACATTATTCATTACTGGTGGAGAGCGGCAATATATCTTGTTGTGGATCCTACTTGGGCTGCGGAAATGGTAACTTCAGCCGTGCTGAGGCTGAGGGCCAGGTACGCACGCTGTCCGTGGGCATGTCTAGGGGCGTGTCAGTGAAGTCACAGAGCTGGTTTGCCCTCATTGGGTGAACCGCTCACGTGACCGGCCTGTCGCACCAAGAAATCAGTTTCAACTTATTTATTGCGCAACGCGGGCCCCCACGCCGCATAGCCGCGAACACTGCCTTAAGGCAGACTGTTCGCTCAGCGTCCGCACGGTCTGCTGTACAATGTCAGAGGCCTTAGAAACACACGCACTGCCTTTACTGAACATGGACACTCTCCAAGAAATTGAAGGAATATTGAAAAATGCTACACAAATACATAGCTCATACACTTGTACTAGTAGCTCATAGCGCAGCTCATACACTAGTGGTGCCTTCCAAAACACACACAAAATTTAGTCTACTATAATACATTAAAAAAATGCACTAACAGGATATAAAACCAAAAAATCTTTTGCCATGAATTAAATATCAAACACACCCAGGAATACAAACCAAGAGCATTTCTCATACTGGTCACTTAATTTCTGACCTCTGAACAGTTTTGGGCACCACAAGGTGACGAACAATCTAATTTATTATGTGGCTAGCTAAATTAGATTATTTTACATTGAGTTAAATCGGGAAAAAAAAGTGTGCCTAAGGGGCATATCATAACTTTAGACAAATCTATTCAGGGTCAATATAAGGAGCTTTCAAAATAACTATTCATCCCAAGAGCAGTACAAACAACAGGGTAATTAATATCTTAAGGCTGGAGAAAAGGTGATGAATGGGATGCCCTCCACTCTGATAGCTGCTGCTACAACCACCATAACTTTTGTGAAGACTGAGTGGAGGCGCCAAAAAGGTACAGCCCTGAATTGACAATGTTTTACCTAATCATTCCAGTAACACAAATTTTTGGTGTGACAGATATGGGAGTGTGTAAATATGTATCCTTCAAATCTATTGCGGACATAAAATAGTCAGGATTCAAAATATTGAAAACTGATCTGATCGATTCTCTTGAAATGTTCTTTGTGATGAAACGGGTTTACAAACTTCATATCTAGGACCGGTCTGAAAACTCTTGCTGTTCTTGGTACCAAAATAATGGAGCCTGCAACTCGTCTCACTTAGTATATGCTGATGGAGCTTACTTCTGGACTGGAGTAGGAGTCACTCCCTACAAACAGCATAGAGGAAGCATTGTCTAATTTAGGCCTTCAAACAAAATGCTCAGGCAGTGGTTGATCGCACCATGCACTTAGCTGTGAGAAGCGTGGATTCCATGTAGGCATCACAGATTTAGTCTATGACTAGGGAAATCAATGGGAATAACTTGAGAATTTGATCCCTGGAGACTTTTACAATCAAGCGTTCGACTTGTATTATCATGTCCATAAGGACCTGGTTGATGCATGCTGCCGCTACGTTGTGTTTGCCTAGTGAACCTGCCATCAAATATTCTTCATTGGATCTCTGAAACGTGACCCATATTCTAGTGGGATCGATGATCTTCTGGACAGTCTTGCAAGCGGTAGCTCCACCTTTGGAGAGTATCCCTGGTCCTTGAATCTTTTAGGTGAAAAAAAAACACTATTGAATTGTCTAGATAAAGATGCTTTCTTATGTGGGTGTTGCCATGCAGCCTGTCATCATCATCTTGACTGCAGAATGAACGGGCAAGGCTCTGGACTTTCTATGCAACGTAAACTTATGGTCTTGCTTCTTTTTGGGCTCTACAACATACTTAATTTTCAGAATTGCATTTACCAGTTCATCTATATCCTCTGTGGCAAAATTTGTATAGTCTTTCCTTATTTTGCCTTCCTCACCAGAGGATGAATTAGTCAATTCTGTGTCCACTGATACGCCCAACAAGACTCCTATGATGATTGAGCAACGTCTATGATACTTTCATCTCCAGTATTAGGTTCCTGGGGTATCTAATGACCTGGGAAACAGATACCTATGAACTACATATCACAGAAGTCCAACACACTCCCACAAAAAAACAAAAAAAAACAAGTATACAATGCACCCATCAGGAAACAGAATTGTAGATTTGAGCCTTTCAACTGAACTTCTTTAACTCACCTCACTGCTGGTCTGGGATACGCAGCTTTGGCAGCTTTTTAAAAGGGCCTACATGATTACGTGCCCCCATGGGGTCTCCCAATGATGTCAGATACATTCACGCCATGAGGGAACTCCTGGCAGCCAGACGGCAGGCCTGCACATGACTGAGGTCCCCCCTTGGCACCCCTTTCAGCCACCGGGAAACAGCACTTGCAGCCTCCATGGCCCAGCAATCAATACCAATCCTCTGCAGGTAAGCAGCATTGCTGTTCCATGTGTGGTGACCGCATGTGCTCTGCTTCCAGTTTGGGGTGGCAGGTCTCAGAACCTCTTTCCCCAGGTAACCCACCCTTAGGTGGACTGAAACCCCATGGGGGAGCATCGTAAAATTAAAATACAGATGCAACCTCCTACCACGAGGTAGGACAGGAAACAAATACTTCTAAGGAATGGCATGGATCACCTTTATACTTCCGGGTGCAAGTTTCTTCCAGTCTGCTGCCTTATGGACGGTGAGCAAAGTATACACAAGTATAAATATTGATATACATACACAAATATTTATATACACACACTGTGGTTCCATTCAGCATCTCAATACTGTTTGTCTTGATCACTATTACACAATACAGTTGCCTCTTAAGCGTCCTGTTCATTTTTACACTAACCATCCAGCATCTACCCAGTCATAGTATTTCATAGCCTCTCCATATCCATTGTAACTAGATGATATCTCTACAAAAAATAAATAAAAATGGTATGTATATTCACCAATATACATCTGCCATGTCGCATGAAGAACACTGTGGTTCGAAAGCTCGTAAATAAACAGTCTGTTGGTTCAATCAAAAGTATCATACTACCTATTTCTCCATGCTTTGTTACTTTACTATATTTTAATATGTAAATATAAATGTACAGGTTGTTCTGATTTCTAAGCTTATAGTCATTTGTTTGTCACTTACCAGAAGATACATCTTCTTTCTTTGTTATCATGTGGTCCTTGGTGAATTTTACCCTTTGATGTGCTTCTATACAGGTCTTACAGAGCCATTCACCACATTCTACACAAAACCCAACTGCACTCGCATTATCTTCACAGCTTGTACAAACCTAATTCAAAAGCAAAACATGGAATAAGGATTTGTTAAATATTTACTCAGCACTACAAATTTACCTTTAAGCGAAAGTTGCAGGGAATGTCAAATCATTTATGAGAGAGAATTAAAAGGTGAATTGTTACTTGAACAAACATTGGCTACGGTTTTTTATACAAATTACAATTTTTTAAAAACGAGTTTCTTCATTTGTAGAGAAATATGGATCTAAACACAGGTGAGGTGGTGTTTAAAAATGACCACCTTTGTAATCTGCTAAACACATCTTTATAGCTCAGCCTTGATCACTGCAGATTTGAAATTGTTCATCCATTCTTATGTTGCTGTTCTAAATACACAGTACTTGGAGCTCAGAACTCCCCTAGAAAAAAAAAGTGTGAGTTAATATTTCTCCAGAACACAAAAACTGCTGGATAATCTCATACTGAACAGATAAGGCATTTTGACATTAAGGAACATACTGTACTTTGTAGTTTGTCACTAGTTTAAAATCTCGTTTCTTAGAGAAAAAAATCTGCGCCTTCATGTGGCCTAAATAGGTCAATCTAGATATGATGGGTTCAGTCTTTACATGCCTTATATATAGGCAGCCTTACTCATCTAGACCAGTGATGGGCAACATGACATACTTCAATGCCGCACAAGAGTATTGGGACAGTACAGTATTTACCAGTACGTGGTAATTAAGCAGCTGAAGAAGCTGAAGAAGCTACAAACCACACCAGCAACATCTTTGCTCCCTCTGTACTGGGGAGGGGGAGAGTAACAGGTTGCTGGGGTAACCAGCAGTTGGAGACCACAGGTGAAGTCAATGAAGGTGGCATGCGGACCTTGGGACGCCTGTTGCCCACCAATGATCTAGACATATATCTGTGCGCCAAAATCTTCTTGTGCAACGAGATAGATGCTCAGACACAAAGCAAATCTGCCTCAAACCAAGATAGAATGTAAGTATTTGGAAATGGTGTTGCAATTCATTGTAACTACTTCTGTTTCCAGAGAGGAAGGAAGGAAAGTCCAACAAGCACATCAATGTAACCAACAAACATTTCACAATTCGGGTTTTTCCTCTGCATGTTTGCTAGGTAAAGAGGAATTATTTTGAAAAAGTCCAATCATAATTTTACCCACTATAGCTTTAAGACTTATCCCAACTTGAATTGTGATGCCAACAATTAATAACTTGCCCTTTTATAGATAGTTAAGGATTAGGGACCGTGTCTGTGCTCGATAATGGAATAAAGTGAGGTCACATCTAGTGTGACACACCTATATTCTACTTTCCAATATACAGCCTGCAAACGGACAATGAGATCTGACGTATCTTTAATAAACGAAGGCAAATTAAATACCAAGGGTTGCAAAAAGCGGTCCACATACCGCGATAAACCATTTCCCAAAGATCCAATGCTCGCAACTATGGGTCGACCAGCGATTTATGGATCTTTGGGAGATGGTGGAATACCGGAAACACGGGGTGTGGACAGCTCAGAAACACATTATGCTGAAGTTATTTTTTAAACTGTCAAGTTGTCAGAATAGGTACGATTATTAGAACCTCTTTGGGAGTAGAGAGAAACCACTAGCCAATATCCGGAAGTCCAAAAGATCCATAAAATCGCTAGTTGCGAGCATTGGATCTTTGGGAGATGATTTATCGTGGTATGTGGACAGCTTTTTGCAATCCTTGGTATTTCATTTGCCTTTGTTTATTAAAGATACGTCAGATCTCATTTTCAGCGTGCAGGCTGTACATTGGAAAGTGGAATATAGGTGGTTCATACTAGATGTGACCTCACTTTATTCCATTATCGAGCACAGACACTGTCTCAGCGGTATGTCACTTTTTGGATTTGTCTGATCTTCCTGTTTCACAATGCACTTCTCTTTTAGAATCTATCACTTTTTTGCTCACTCAAAATTATTTTTTATTTGATGCACAATTTTATTTACAAAATGTAGGCACAGCAATGGGCACAAGTTTTGCACCTTCATATGCAAATGTATTTATGGGAAGCACAACACGACAAATTTATTTCATAAGAATATTATTTTTTACAAGAGGTACATTTATGGGATGACTTCACTTTTTCTTTTATTCACGAACTTAACTCTAATGATTTAAATATTAGATTCACCTATGATCACAATATACATTACGTGAATTATTTAGATTTGGTCCTGTACATTGACAATGATATGAGCATCCAACAGATATTTTTAGGAAAAAGCATTCAAGAAACTCTCTCCTTTGCGCCCAGAGTTGTCATCCTGGCTGCCTCATCAAGAGCATCCCCAAGGCTCAATTCATCAGATTGAAGAGATTGAGCTCTGACAATGATACGTTTCTTTTGCAATCAGAAGAAATGTCAGATATGTACCTAACTAGGGGCTATAAAAATGCAGACATTAAAGAAGCTTTTAGCTATGCAGACTCCCTTGATAGGAAGGAACTTGTCAAGAAGAAACTTTCGTTTCATAGAACTAGATCTCGTTCGTATACTGATACCATTTGTCCTTTATTTATAACCACCTATAATAGACAATCAAAATTCATTCGTGACAGTTCTTAAACATTGGAATACCTTGTCACTAGACAAAGATATCTCTAGGTTAGTTCAAGGAGGTAATAAAATTTGTCTACAGGAAGGCAAAGACACTTGCCTCGCACCTGTTGCCATGTTTGTTTGACTCCCGTTCAAGGAATCCCCATATCAGGGGTATGCCCACCGGGTTCTTTGCTTGTGGTAATTGCTCAATGTGTAGATATGCCCATCCCATTAAATTCTATCTAAAAACAAAAACAAGTATCGCATTAAACGTTTCTTGAATTGTCATACGAGCTTTGTTATATATATTTTGCAATGTGGATGTAACAAACAATATATAGCTTGCGCTATCAGGCCTTAATGGTCTAAAATATTAGAACATGTGCGACTTATAAAAAGGAAAGGTAGGTGAAAGGACTCTGAGCACTGCAAAAATATCAGGCTGGCGGCAACGTGCAAGAAAAAAAACTTTATTGTGGCATAAAAGCCCGAATTAAAAAGACGTACAAAACAATTCTGACGTGTTTCGTCTTACGACTTTATCAAAGTCTTTGATAAAGTCGTAAGACGAAACGCGTCAGAGAATTGTTTTGTATGTCTTTTTAATTCGGGCTTTTATGCCACAATAAAGTTTTTTTCATGCACGTTGCCGCCAGCCTGATATTTTTGCAGTGCTCAGAGTCCTTTCACCTACCTTGTTATCAGCTGCTGGGACGGACGCACGCTACGAAGAGAGCAGTGGAACAGTCCTTTTTTTCCCCATAGCAGCACACCGGCACCAAGAAGGCAGTTATGTGAGTATTTACACTCTCTGCCGAGAGGACCCGCCGGGTGGGACTAACACACCGGTCAGGTTAGAGGTTTTTTTCCCTACAGCGGTCTGTCATTTAACGGTGTTCTGCAATATTTGCTGCCACTATATGATTGTTTTAAGTGTGTCATTTGGGGATTAGATAACACTGCTCATTAAGCATTATCCTGGACTCACCTGAAGACTCTTTTATTATATATCTAAGTCTTCACCGACGTCATCTTAGAGCACCCAATTAGGGAACACTTCCCTTACCAACCTGTATAAAAAGGAAAGACCTAGTACATCCAGTGGCTCGACATTTCTCATCCTGTCCCATGGGTGGAATAGCGAATTTTACTTTTTCCGGTATTTAACATATACCCTTCCATCCCAGGAGTGGTGATAGAGTGACAAATTAAATAAACAAGAAATGTACTTGATATATACTATGGACACCCTGCATCCTTTTGGGATCAACATCGAATGGGAACTTAAGCATTTTTTGACACCCCCATTGGGGGTGCCCATAGTATATTTATTGTAGACCGAGTTTTGTTTATTCCCATCTCTAGCATGTTCTTTATTTAAATTATTTATAATCTTTATTTCTAATTTCTAGACGTGAGGTTTTTTAAAAAAATATATTTATAACAATATTTCTTTTGATTGGTAAATACATTCTACTTCAGATTCTATCATCTATATCATTGTATAATTATTATTTTTATTATTTTTCAAGTGATTATGTTGAATTTTTTCTTTTTTTTTATTGTCTATTTTGTATGTTTCATACATTATCAACAATTACGTTAGCTAGTTATTGTTTCCTTCTAGGCATTACACATTACTCTTTTATTCATAGTTTTTACATTTCTCAGTTTTTATTACCTCATTTTATTTTGGTTTTGTTATTCAATTTTATGTTATAATAAATCTGTTTTATGTTGTTTGTTTACCATACAGGTTCATACCTTTTATGGGTATATCCGACTCCAGAGTTCTAGTAGCATTGTTGTGCACTTGTGATTAGATTCATTAACTAGCAGGTACATTTTTACAGTCCCACCTGTGTTCCAACCAATTGGATTTCGGCTATACCTATTTAAGGATCACCTGTGGATCAGATTTTTTACTCTTTGATAAAGTCCGCTATCCAGGACGAAACGCGTCAGAGTACTACTGCTCTATTTTTGACCAATAAATGATTTTTTTATCTGGATTAATTGCGCTTGGTTCGTTCTAATTTTCGGAGGGCAGTGATCGCCATTACAACAGCATTTTTTCAACCTAGTCAATGAGTCAAAGGTGATTGGTCACTATATTAGATTCTGTCAATACAAACATCAAGCTCTTCATTTAGGCCGCTAGGGGCCAGGGTCTCCATCTGATAAATCCAAAAGGTCTCTTGTTTGGAGAGAGCCGTTAGCCTCCTCCACGCCTAATGGGGAGTACCACGGATACCATTATACCTCATCAAATTAAGGTAAGTTACAATGGACAATGGAATCCAAATCACCATCCCAAATACACAATATACCGTCTATAAAGCGTTGCCATATCACTTTAGAGGCTAACGGATTATGAGACCAAATACATTCCTGTTCCCAAAATCCCATGAACAGATTTGCGTAACTGGGGGCAAAACGTGTCCCCATTACTGTCCCACAAATCTGCACATAGAACTGGCGTCGGGAAAAGAAAATAATTATGGGAGAGAATATGTTTGGAGATGAGAACAAATTCCCCATTTAGTGGATGCATTTGTGTCACTTTAACACTTATTTCCAAAGTTTGCCTCTAATGTGATAATATGGCAACGCTTTATAGACAATATACTATGTATCTGGGATTGTGATTTGGAGTCCATAGAGCCCTTTGTAACTTACCTTAATGACAATAAATGTAATCTTAAATTCACTGCCACCACAGATGCCTCTTGAGAACAGACCTGATAATGTAATAACGACATAAACCTTTAAGAGGACACTAAATGTATGGTTAGCCTCCAGTAACCACAAAAGGTAATAGATTGATAACATACCGCTAGGACAGTCCAAGTGTCTTAAGAGGAATTGTGGTCTGGAGGCAGACTTTAAGGTCCAGTCTGATCATCTGTTTGATAAGTTTATTCAGAGAGGGTACAGTGCTGATTTACTCTCCTCAGCCCTAGCTAAAGTCAGGGGAATGGATAGGAAATCTTTACTGTTAAATAAACCAAAAATATAGTATCAAATAAATCTGATAATATTGTGAGGGTACTCTTTATTACCAATTTTAATTCAGGCAGCCAAAAGATCCAGGCAATAATTAAGAAACACTAGAGTATCTTGTCCGCAGCTATATGCTCCTTCTGGCCACCCTGGACTCCGCCCACGCGTCGACATCATGCAGCGTGCATGCGCAGGACATGCACCTTCCACTTATCACCGGAGCCCCTCCCCGACACCTGTCCTGCATCACAGAACGTCCAATAGTAGCCGCCAACTACAGACGCACCTTCTCTGCACCTCCTGCCTTCTTCCTTATATGCTCAGCTGTGCCACTGGCATATTGGCTGAGCATAATCCTATGTTCCCTTGTGTTCATCACATCCTAGCCTCCGCAGTCTTGTCCTGTGTCTCTGTTCACAGCTCTACGTGTACCGACCCAGCCTTCCTTTTGGACTCCGCTCTTCCGTATCTCTGACCCTGGCTATCTCTGACCAGCCGCACCTCTCCAACCCTGCCTCGGCATCCGTACAAAACCATTCTCTCTCCAACCCGGAAACAGGTGTCACGGGAGATCAGGCCAAAAACACCTCTACACCGGGATCATATCATTGAGCAAAGCCAATAAGAAAAGAAATTGTAATTTATTCCATAAAAACAGGCAAACACATTGAATTACAATAGATGGAAAAAAATACACTTACTGGGGATCTGGGGTTGACAAACTGACTTTCCTAGTTGAAATAAAGACTTTAAAACAGTCCAGTGCTGAATTGGAGACTTAGAAAACAATCTGATTTAAAAAGTCCTGCAGCGTTCCTCCTTGCAATCGTACCAAGGCGTCTCTGGGCCTGGTCCAACCCGTTCTTGCCCTTATGGCAAATTGGACTTCTGGAATCACTTAGGAACACATGGAATCACATAGGAACACATGGAACACCCAAGAAAGAACAACAGCAGAGAGAGTTCTGGGAGGGCGAGTAGCTATCTTATACACTTTGGGACAGGCCATCCCACAGCTTGCCCTCCAACCAGTGGTGTGGGAATTTCATCCCTAGCCACTCTCACACTTAGCAGGTTTGTGAAGGCTGGCACCTCTGGCTTCAGAACAGTGAGAGCATGTGCACAAAACGCCATCTTGCCCACTCACTATTCAAAACCCCCCACCGGCTCAATGACACATGGCGCCTTTAAGGTGAGTATGTGTAGGTGCTTCACTTGGCCTTTCTTGCTAACAAATGGTTCACACCTCTAGCATCTGAGGTTTCCAAGTCTTGGCTTTCTCCCAGACCCATAGGCACCGAGCCTGGTAGCCATGACTTAGAAATTCCACAGTTCATTTACAGGTTACCAGTACATATACCCATTAAATATAATTATTTAATAAAATATACTGTGCCTGTCTTATGTGTGGTAAAATATATGTCTTTTTCTGGTGTCAGGGATGGAGTGAGGGTATAATTAACCTACCCTCACTAGCCTCATTCTTGGCACACAGAGAAATAACTTTTAAAACTTACACACTGCAAACATGCTCAGCTTTGTCACCTAGCTGGAGCACCCCCTGAACCCCTATACTCGGCTCAGGGTAGCTGGACATATTTGGGTACCTCTGCTATACTGCGGAGCATCTGCAATACTAAGGACTCCGTGTATATCTGTAGGTATCTTTTAACCCCTTCATACCCATTTACCTTGTCTGGACGATGCTGCAGGAGGGATCTTGCGGCATGTTGCAAGAACGTTTTTCGTGGTAGGGTTTTGACCGAAGCACTGCTATTCAATGTAGCTGGGAATCTAACCTGAAACCAGGGTACATTTTTGGGGTCTCCAGTAACTTTTTGGAACCCCACTAAATAGACGCAATCTGAATGAAGTCTCTCCGTCAAACCTACCCTGAAACTCTCAGCCTAGAAATCTCCTGGTCCCAGCATCCCAGGAAAGGCAAAACACACAAATCTTTAATGTCACATAATGTGCACATAGTCACGGTAATGCATTTAGGACATCTGGGTCCAAGGGCTGACACTCTAGGACCCCAACACACGGATCAGGGGTAACAAAGTGGGCTGAACCTTTATTAGTGAGCGTGGTTAAACCCTTCACCTTCCCACCTGGCTAATAGTAACTATCAGTACCTCTCCAACCCAGACCCCGGCAAGTATATTGACTATCCGTACCGCTACAACCCTGACCCGGCTACTTCGACCAACCTACACTCTAGACGCGCCCATGTGTCTGTGGATGGTGTTTATATCCATCCCCACCTCGGCCCGGCCTTGTTTGTGGTGAGCACATCGTGACACTGGGTAACATCAGTTGCGGTAAGTGTAGGGCCTGCAGTCTTCTACATAGTGACATGAAGTTCATTACTTCTTCCATCACTAATATAAAATACCCAATAGAGGATTGCATATCATGCAAGACTTCTTATGTAGTCTATATGCTGGAGTGCCCATGTGGACTCGACTATACAGGCCGCACTAAACGTTTTATATAAAACAAGAATCCAAAAGCATGCTAGGAATATTAGAGACTCTGTATGGATAAACACAGTACCTCACCATTTAAAAATCTATCACCAAAGTGATTCTAACTTGATGAGATATAAAAGGTACCCAGGCGTTACGTCAGTGGCTTATAGCTAGGGCTAAGTGAGCCCTTAAGCCGCCAGTGAGGGAGTTAGTTTTCCACCCGTGTGCCGTAATCGTGGTACTTCCCAGTGGACTCTTACCGTGTGAAGGACTCTATGGACTAATAGTTCCTGAATCCAAGGATGTCTTCATCTGACCGGAGGCTGATGATTGTGGCAGCTAGCCATGGAGCAAGTCTGTTTCCATGAGTGGTAACGTACCCTGAATATGCCTGCACCTTTAAGTGATATTCTTGTACGTGCATTTATTACCACGATTGTTGTATTATAATTACCCTATTTCCTCAATTCTAAGACGCACCTTTTTTTCGATTTTCACATGTCTGAAATCGGAGTGTGTCTTAGAATCGATGTATTAAAAAAATTTAACATGTTTCAGGAGAGGTTCCATGTCAGCGAAGGACGAAGTGTGAGGCGGTGGTAGGGAGGTCCCACGTCTGCAGATCATTGATGATGGACAGCGGGCGGAGTGCGGTGATGCAAGCAGGACAGGTCCCAAGTCTGCAGGTGAATGAAGATAAGAAGACAGCGGACGTGCAGTGGGGTGCGGCAGCAGGAGATCATAATAGCAGGAGAGCTGAGCAGGAGCAGGGTTGGGGAACGGCTTTGGAGGTGCCCACTAACACCAGACGTTGACCGGTGTCTGACTTCCGAGTACAGTGTGCACCTTCCAAGCCGTTCCCCTATGCTGCTCTGCTCCTGCTCAGCTCTTCTGCTATTATGATGATCTGTCGCCGCACCCCACCGCATGCCTGGTGTCTTATCTTCATTCACCTGCACACTTTGGACCTGCCTGCTGCCGCACACACACCCGCTGTCCATCTTCAACCATCTGCAGACGTGGGACCTCTCCTGCCGCCGCCACCGCCCGCTTCATCCTCCGCTGACATGGGACCTCTCCTGAAACATTGTAATTGAAAAAGTAATTTTCCTCGAGTGTAAGGGCCAAATCGATGGTGCGTCTTACAATCGAAGGCGTCTTACAATCGAGGAAATACTGTACTTTATTACACTATGTCTTTTCTTTTTCATGTCTACCTATGTGGCTGAGCCATCCACATTGACAAGCAGCAGACTCCCATTTATATTGAAGATATATGTATTTTGGATTATATTATCACAGACTTATCACATTAGTGTTCTTTTTATCTTCAATGAGGGTGCACTTTATTAGAGATAGGATATTCAAATAAATTAGTTTTTCAGTGTTGAGTAGTCTTTACTAGGATTAATAATTGTTGCCCAATTGCCGGGTGAAACGCGTTAGAGGTGCAGGGGCATGCCTCCCCTCCTCTTTTTAACCATGTATCAATAAAGGATTTCGTATACAGCACAGTCCAGCCTCTGAAAATTTCTTCCTGCATCGTGGTGCCCGCTGTTTTGCCTCTCCTCGTCGGTACAGGTGCCTGTTCTATTTACTAGGATTAATAATTGTTTTTTATTTATTGTCACTTTAAAACACAATTGGTGCTCAGTTTTGTTTTCTTTTTTTCTATAGCACCCCTGAGCTACATTATTGTAACTTGTCAAGTATGCACAAGTAATACAACTAAATTATGTAATACTGTTTCCCTACCAGAGACTACATACATTATAAAATGTCATACCTGCTCATACTTTTCATCAGTGCTGCTTGGTGATTCAGAGGTGTCTTTCACAAAATAATTATCCACCAGATCTATCTGTCTGCATTCCTGTCTGCATACTGGGCACCTTATTACACCAACTGCAAAGGAAAGGAAGAAAAAAAAACCAGTTACAAGCAGTTCAGGTAATTGCAATCTGTTCACTTGTTGGACTTTATTTTACATCCATTGTCAAAGAAATAACAGTACCACTACACATTGAACATAAAACCTGCTGCAAGGACTGCAATTTGTTCATACAGCTAATTTATCATCATTTCACATTACTTGGGAACACGAAAAGCACACCCAATACCAACCCTTTTGACTGTAGTTACTCTATTTGCAAATTGTAGTATGCTTTTCTATATATTTGTCTGTAGCCTTTAGATTTAGAATATTAGAAAAATTGCTAATGAAAATGTATGTGTAAGACATTAGTCACGATTTAAGAAGGATGCAGCATTCATTGACAGCTTTTCTGCCAATTTTTACAAAAGTATTAGTAAGTTTCTGTCCAAAACAGGGTGAAGATTTATTTTTATGAAGCAGTTATAGACCTCATCAATTGATTACATTTGATGCACATTTCGTGTGACGAGTCACTTCTTCGGGGGGCGGGGGAGCAACATACAGAAGGCATCCATGCGCCTGTTATACCCCAAGGTGGGGGAGGAGTCTGTACCGAGGAGCCAATCTCTCTGGTAATGGACAGAGGCGGCACAACACTCATATGCTTATGCGAATGTTAAGAGGTATCAAATTAATAAATAAGTCATGTGGCTGTACAGTTTCAACAAGTATGCACCATTTACACGAGATACTGTATCAGTCGGGATATCTGCATAGACACAAGTAAAAGATGCATATGCAGCAATTCCCAGAAGAGAATCAAAATGGGTCAGCAATGTAGACCTAGGCTGACCATTCCAAATAGCAGACAAGGTTACCAGTGTTAAAGCTGTGTCCCCAAATTGCTCCACCTATGTAAGGTGGATATACCATAATAAACAGTCAATGGAGTGGAGAGATACAAGTATTCGTCAACAGGGGGACCAAATGTGTGTAGATCAGAAAAAAATCAGTAGTGTAGGACTGTACTGACCTAGTCGGTCCACCCAATTATGGAGATATTAATCAGATTCATTTCAGCTCAGACTTCCTGGCTCCTGAGATACACAACCGGAAAGGTGCCACGGCTACTTCCTGGGATTTAAATCCCATAACGAGGGCCAATACGAAGCCATGACCGATACAGTTGTGGCTTCCTATTGTGCCTCTTAACAGTGGCGCATTAAAAGCCATTTTGTTTCCATTAAAGTAAATGCAACCGGCAGCACCTTGCTCGGGAGTGATCTCAGGAACACTAGATGGGGTGCCCAGAGCTGAAATTACCACAGCTCCAAGTAACCCTAACTCCCCTTGTAAAAAATACAAAGTGTAATTCTATGGCAAACTGAAAAATAATCATTTCATCATTGAAGCATTCACAATTATTCCAACACTCATTCTATACATCTTACATAAGTTTGGAAAATGCAAAAAGGTTACAAATGTTTTTTCATGATACTCAAAGTAAAAAACACTTATTTAAAAGAAAAACCCTTCAACATCTTTCTAGCATATTGCTATATCCAAGTTAACGAAAATGTTTATACTGTATATGCATCTATAAAATTCTATGAAGCAAAGAGAAAGTGTGCTCAGAACATTAAACATGAAGATTACAAGATCAAAGTGGAATATGAACAAATTTAATTTAATGCCAGAGTGTACAACGGAGGAGAATTTTTTTTATTTAGATCTGGCTCTTTGCTATACCAGTTTTAATTGGACAGGTCTGATTTTTGCCTTTAGAATAAGTAAATAGCAAATTCAATATACATATGGACTGAATTTTCCCCTAATGTTTCTTTAATGTATAGAATGTTATTGCGCTAACAAATCCCAAACCCGATTTGACAAGTTTTAGACTTTAATGGAAAGAAATGTACAGACTTTTGCAAGAACAAAAACCTGCTAAATGTAGAGGTGTATGGCAGGCACTACCATCTTCTTTTTATAGTTACATGTCACTGTAGTGTCAGACTCTTCATGGTCACATCAAGCCTCAAAGTAAAGACAGGGACTGCTGGAGCAGAGCAATGTCAGGTTTTGTTTATCAAGTGGACACCCCCTTCATAGAGGACAGCAATGCTCATTCACGATACACAGTGTCGAGAAAAAGTTTGTGAACCCCATAGGATTTTCACATTTCAAACCTAAAATGTTATTAGATCTTAATCTACGGTAAGTAAAAATAGATAAAGATAACCTGATCAAACAAACAAAAAACATGATACTTTTTCAACATTTTTATCCACAAATGATTCAACATTCAATATCTGTGTGTGGGGGAAAAAAAAAAAAAATGATGTGAACCTTTAGATTCAGTACCTAGTGGCACCCCCTTGAAAACAATTACTTCAACTAAGATTTTTCCAGTAACTTTTGTTCAGTCTCACATCGTTTTAAGGAATTTTGGCCCATTCCTCATTACATAACTGCCTCAACTCAGTGGCATTTGAGGGCTTCCTTGCATGGACAGCTCGTTTCAGGCCCTGCAACACTACGTCGATCGGGTTCAAGTCCGGACATTGACTGGGCCATTGTAAAACAATGAATTTCTAGAGCAGCCATTCTTTTTTAGATCTGCTTCTATGTTTAGGATCATTACCTTGCTGCATCACCCACTTTCGTTTCAGCATCAGCTCACAGACAGATTGCCTGACAGTCTAATCGAGAATTTTCTGATACAATGCAGAATTCATTGTTGTGTCAATGATGGCAAACCACCCATGTCCCGAGGCAGCAAAAAAGCCCCAAATCATCGCACTCCCACCACCATGCCTGACGATTGGGATGAGGCTCTTCTGTTTCAACACAATTTTGGTTTTCGCCAAACAGAACTTTTTGGCCTCAATGAGAAACGTTACACCCTGTACACGTCTGCCCAGAGAACATTGTTCCAGGGGTGTTGTGAATCATCGATGTGCCCTTTGGCAAACTTCAGATTGGCAGCAACATTCAAGAGAGCTGTGGTTTCCTCCTGGTTATCCTTCCATGAACACCAAATCGTGTTCAATCTTTTTCTCGTAGTTACGTCAGGATACACATAGCAACACAAGGCTACACAGGTTATGCTCAGCAAGGTCTTCAGTCTTTTAAAGTAAACAGGAACCAATAGCAAGGGAGGCGGAGCAAATGTGTGGCCTCTGCGGTGACAAGATAGGCTGCAGGAGACAAGTGGGCAATTAGGAATACTTGCCACGCAGCTGGGGACCGGTGCACGCCGTCACGTGCGCACGCCACGCGTGACGCGACCAGGGGCGGAGCCAAGCTCCGTGGCACAAACTGAAGAGCTGCGGGTGCGTGCGCGCACTGTAACAAGAGCGGGGAGGCGCGCTGCAGCATGTAAGGAGGAAAAACGCCGCAGGGGACGTGTTCCCCGATTCCTTACACAAATTTATGATTTATGATAATATATGAGTAATTTTATGATTTGCCACCGGTTATGTCCAACAGGAAGTATGTCCTTGAATGGCGAGCCTTATAAACTGGTTTGAATAAAGCTCTTTTTGTACCATAAAAATTCCTGGCACCTATCATTCTATCTGTATATCCACACCTAGCCTGCACAGGTATGAAACGGAACATTGCTATGTATATAGTTCAACTCCATGTAAACTCCTTTAAAGCCGGGCAAGGAGAAATGCACAACTATAAAAATAGAATCTAATAAAATAAAAACCATTAGCATTTCACAGACAACCATTGTAAGAGCCGTCATGTCAGAAAGATTACACTCAATAACTATAATTATGATTGAATTGCAGTTTCAATTTACATTTCAATTAAAAATAGTGTGCAAGATTCTGCTTGCAATGCAGTTAACCAGAATAGATTTGCTGGAGCCAAATGACAAATTGACAAGCAGCAGCAAAGCAAACATGCAATGCAAAAGAGGCAGATAGACTATAAATCCATGAAACCGCATGGGCTCCTTATCACATTACTTAATACGGTACCTTATCACAAAGTAACTGAAGTCATTTACATGCTCCAACAGTGATGTGGTGTCAACCGTCATTTTAAAATTAGTGGCCTCTCGAGCCTTATTCAATACTAGCTGATATACCCGGCGTTGCCCGGGATTGCAGGGGTGGGGGGCGTGAAGAAGTGGCGTTTTACCGCACGGTGCATTCAATAGGGACCAAAAACGTAATACTTAACCATCTGTCTGAAACAGATATGTTGGTATTGGTATATTTCAAGCATCAAAGCTCATCTTACTTTGCAACTCCATACCCAGTACTGCCAGTATTCGTGAACCTCCAACTACGTACAAGATCACCAGTTAACTAAACAGTATTGCATAACCGACTAATCTTAGGCCTCGGGCATGGTCAGCGCTTAGGCGCTGATCTGTGCTGAGGCGCGCTCACGCTTGGCACTGAGCCCCTGTAGCCGCAATGAGAAGCTTTAGCAGGGGCTCACGCATGCTTCCGCAGGCGCGCGGAAGCGTGTCTTAGCAAATGTTAAATTTCTGCGCTCGCCGGAGCGCAGGGCCGGTCACTTGAGCGGTTCGCCCAATGAGGGCGAACCAGCTGCGTGACGTCACTGGCCCGCCCCCAGGACATGCCCACGGACGGCGCGCGCTCTAAGTCCAGGGAAATCACTGCTTTCCCTGAGCCTCAGCGCGCCTCCGCACGGGCGTAGTGTCTATGCCCGAGGACTTAGATTTGCCCTAAAGCTCACAATGCTCAGAATATTTCCTGAATGGAGCAAAAATTGTAGTAGCTGGTCAGACAAAGCCTTGTCCTTCAACATTTAATTTTTTTTTTTTTTTAATATTTTTTTCCTTTATTGGCGTCTTGCAAGGTACATACATGTGGATAATACGGTGACATTCACAGCATAACAAGTCATTTTGGAATACAGGCACATGACAGTGAAGTACTCTGAGACACAATAAACCATTTTTTCCTACTTTCAGTAGTAAAAAGAAAGGGGACGACGAGGGACGGGTGGATAGTTGGGAACGACATGGGGAAGAAGAGGGGGGAGGGGGAAGGGATTGTGGCGGGTAGGGCGCTCCGGCCCTCGGGCCCAAGGGGATCAGAATTGGGCCAGGGCTTGCAGCAGTGTTGGAGCCCCAGAGCCTGGCCAGGGTTCCCAGGTTCTATAGAATTGAGGCATTCTCTGCTTCAGCATGGCTGTCAGTCTCTCCATGTTCATGACCCCGTCTATTGTTTTAATTACCGTTCTCCTGGAAGGGGCCTTTACTTGTTTCCAGGCCGCGGCGATACAGCATCTGGCGGCCGTAAGGATCGCCGAGGTAAGTCTGGCTATGGGGGCGGGGAGGTCTTCAATTGGTCTCCCCAGCACGTACGTCAGAGGGTCCAGGTGGACCTCCAGTCCCAAAGTTTCAGTCAAGAGACTCTGGATCCTGGTCCAGAACCTCTGGATCTCCGGGCATGCCCACCAAATATGGGGCATGTCCCCCCTTTGACCACATCCTCTCCAGCACGCGTCTGTGGTGCCTGGGAAGATCTGGCTCAGTCTACTCGGGGTTAGGTACCATTGGAATAAGATTTTATAAATATTTTCCTTCATGATTGAGCAAATTGATGTTTTGGTGGCAGCTTCCCAGATATCCTCCCAGTCCTCCAGGTTGATTGGGATATTTAGATCAGCGCTCCATTTTTGCATACAGGAGTGTGAGGGGGGGTGTGGGATGCCTCTAATGTTCTATAAACTTCGGAAATTAAACCTCTCTGGTATTCCCCCTTTAGGCAGAGGTCTCGAATCTAGTGCATGCTGGAAATTTAAGGTTAGGGGATTGGGCTCTCAGGAAGTGCCTTATCTGAAGGTATTTGAAGATGGGGAGGTCTGGGGAGGAGAACTTATTTTTAAGTTCTTGGAAGGACAGGACCTCATTGCCTTCCAGAAGATCCGCAATCACTCTGATATTTAGGCCCTGGAATTGGCCAAATTGGTTACGGGAGCAGCCGGGTGGGAAGTCCGGGTTTCCGAAGATGGGGGTGAGTTGTGAGGGGGATGAAGCTAGGCCATGTTTCCCTTTAGTTTTTGTCCAAGTAGACCACGTGCACCTCATCGCCCCAAGCTCAAATCTAAGGGGCCTCCTTTCCTTGTGGGCCTGGGACCATAGTAAGGCCGAGAGGGGGGTGGGGGCCGCGTGGTGCGTTTCTATCTCCAACCAGCAGTTGGAGGTCGGGAGGTTGTTCCAAACCACCGCCTGCCTCAGCTTGGCCACCTGGTAATATCTCACCACATCCGGGCCCCAAAGCCCCCTCTCGTCCTCAAGGCCAACAGTACTGATCTCGGCACGCTTGGTCTACGCTGCTGACATATAAACGGAGGATATGAGCCTGCAAACTCCGTAGTTCTACTAGCGGGACTGGGACTGGGAGGGTTTGAAAATAGTAAAGTAATCGGGGACGGACATTCATTTTAGCGGACACAATCTTTCCAAACCAAGAGATCTGGTGGGTATGCCAAGTCTCAAGGTCTCTTTTAATCTGGCGGAAGAGGGGGGGTAGTTAGCTTGATATAGCGAGCTGTATGAGCTCATTATTTTTATACCTAGGTATTTAATGTGGGAATTATTCCACTTATACTTGAAATTGGTTTGCAGGAGTTTCCAAGTAGGGTCTGGGAGAGAGATGTTGAGCGCCTCGGACTTGTCCATATTTATTTTATAGTCGGACACTAGACTAAATTGGTCCAACATTTTCTGGAGATTTGGAAGGGAGGTGTGCGGGTTGGTTAAGGTCAGAATGACATCAGCAAAGAGGGAGATTTTATACTCCCTGTCTGCAATTGGGATGCCCTTTATGCTGGGTTCGGCTCTGATCCGGGCTGCTAGTGGCTCTATTGATAGGGCAAATAGTAGAGGGGATAGGGGGCAACCTTGTCTGGTTCCATTTTTGATTGATTTTGGATTGGAGAGCCCTCCCGGGAGTTTTAAGAGGGCGGTAGGGTTGTTAGAGGGCTCGCACCCCCTCTAGGAACGGCCCCGAGAAGCCAAATCGAAGCATAGTTTGGTCAAGAAAGGACCATTTGATTCGGTCAAATGCCTTTTCGGCATCAAGGCTCAGGATCATGGCCTGAGACTTATTGAGGTGAACGTGGTCTATAATGTTGATAATTTTGCAGGTGTTGTCAGAGGCCTGTCTTCCTGACACAAAGCCCACCTGGTCTATATAAATCAATCTGGGGAGAATAGGGTTCAGTCTGTTTGCTAGGATCTTGCTGAAAAGCTTGAGGTCTGTGTTGAGTAGAGAGATCGGTCTACAACTACTGCATTGTACCGCATTGTAGTTCCTTGTGGATGATGGCAAGGTTGGCGGCCGAAATTGTGCCTGGGATTGGCTCCCCATCCAAGAAGGAATTGAACACTTCCAACAGGTAAGGGGAGAGGGATGCTGTGAACTTTTTATAGTAAGCATTAGAAAGCCCGTCGGGGCCGGGTGTCTTGGCTATTTTAAGCGAGGAAATGGCTTGGGACAGCTCTTCTTGGGTTATTTTCTGATTAAGGAAGCCAAGTTCTTCCGCTGAAAGGGATGGGAGGTTGCATTGGGTTAAGTATTCTGCGGCTATTTTGGCACTGTCTCGGTCCTGGCCGGGGGGGTGGAGGTTGTATAGTTCTTTGTAGAACTCTGCGAATTCCTGCGCAATTTCCTTCTCGTTATATGTTATCTGCCCGTTTCTGGTGTGGATTTTTGTGATCTGGGCTTTGGTCTTCACGCCTCTAAGTTTCGAGGCCAGGAGTTTATCTGCTTTATAGCCCCTATCGTAGAACTTCTGGTTAGTCCATTTCAGAGCTCTCTCTACCTCGTCAAGCTGCAGTACTTTGAGTTCTGTTCTCGTCTTATCAAGGGTTCTGAACACTTTTTTCAAAGGGGACTGCTTGTGTTGGAGTTCTAGGGCCAAGATCTTTTCAGTGAGTTCTTTTTGCGCTTTGAGTTTCGTTTTTTTCTTATAAGAGGCTAGAGATGAGGTCTCCTCTAATGGTAGCTTTGTGCGCTTCCCAGAGCATTGCTGCTGCCAAGACTGAACCGTAATTTATTTGAAAAAGGGTGTTTAGTTTTTGTTTGATGGTTTTGACCACCTTGGGGTCATTAAGGAGCGAGTCGTTCAGTTTCCACTTGTACGCAGAGGTTTTGACGAACGGCAGAGAGAGGGTGAGTTCGATAGGGGCGTGGTCTGACCAGGTAATTGGGCCTATATTGGAGTGGGAGGATGCCAGGAGAACATTATTGATACCTAGAAAGTAGTCAATCCGCGAGTAAGATTGATGGGGGGCTGAGAAGAACGTGTAGTCCCTCTGGCCCACGTGCTGGGTACTCCAAATATCTGACAGGGAATAGTTTTTCAGGATTTCCCGAAACTTTTTGGCCTTTTCTGTGTCTGAGCAGTGTGTGGTGTCGCGGGCTGAGTGGATTTGTCTTGGTCTGGGCAAAGGACCGTGTTGGCATCTCCAACTAGCAGTAGCGAGGAGAGCACCGATTGATCTAATGAACCAAGTAGATTCTGGAGGAATTGGGTTTGGTTATTATTAGGGGCGTATATATTCAGAATGGAGATGGGGGATCCGGATAGTGTAAAAAAGGAAAAAAGGAAAAGACTGGGGCGCTCCCTATTTATTCTAGCTAGTAATAACTATAAACGTAGAGATTGACGCTCATACAAGTGTATGGACACCTTGATAAAGTCCCGTGGGACGAAACATGTCGGTGTGTGGGCTGTGTTTCTGTCCCTTCAGAGAGTCAGCGTGTCCCAGCCCGTGCACAGTAATGGACTGTCATAAGATCCAATGATCTTAAAAGTCACCCAATAGTAACGGCACACAACAATTCTGGCCGTATATTATTACACTAACATAGGAAGCCTGAATGCTAATCCCCTACCACAGCATTAAGCTTAAGGGGGAAATATACTAAGCAAAACGGCAACCAAACCAGGAATTAACCCCTGGAGTGCCAGACTACCACCACATGTGAGGAGCACTGATCCAATTAGGGGAAGGTCTTTCAAGTTGACCGGTATATGCACCCTACAAGGATCAGTACTCAGCTGATAACTCAGTATAAGCTTATACAGTAGTTACAGCAATGCCACCATATTCACCTGCAATACATTTTACAGTACTAATGTTCTTTCGAGTATCATCCTATTATACTTGGAATTTATATGTGTCAAGCACTACGTTACTATATTCATAAACTCCACCACAGGAGTTAGTGCTAGGAACACAACATTAGGTGCACCTAGACCTAGATCCGCTACATCGCATCTATAATGTACTAATAGCTGTAGTACAATAACAGCATAGTACAGGTCCTATTTATTAGTGCACCTATTAGTACTAAATTACAGGGGCACTACATTTGTGGCTAAAATCTCCGTTACCTCCATATCACAACCCTAGCAGACCCACTCCATAGAGGACTACTAGGGCCGGTGAATTATCCTAACACCGGACATTAATACACCACTGTACACTCATCTGGATATACCTATCCATAGAGTAAGAATCACTTGGTACTATTTAATCATTGTTTTAAACCCCAATATTTTAACGATAGTGTCATTTAATAAAGTCATTTTAAGAATTTCACCATTTCACATAGGATCAGAGTGCTTTCTATAGGGGTTCTGTCTGTCCACTATGTACTAAGTTATATGCCCCTTGTAGCACCATTTCCTAAACTTTACACATAAGCTGCAGCGGGGGTAAACCATAAGTGTAACCCATGGGTATACAAAGCTCAGATAAACCTTTTCTCTGGATCTTGGGGGTGGGGAGGGAGGGGGAGGGGGAGGGGGAGAGGGAGAGGGGGTGAGGGGGAGGGGAGGGAGGGGAAGGGGAGGGAGGGGGAAGGGGAGGGAAGGGGGAAGGGGAAGACCGGACACCATGGTAGACAACGGAATTACAGGTCTATACAGTGCTTAAACAGTGCTCCTAAATCATGTTTCAGCCGAGCAGCTGGTCAACGGACACATATACATTCTGGGAGCTCTTGGTCCTGCGTGGACAGTATTGCATGAGTATACCTAATTCAGACACACCTTTTCTTGGGGCCATTGTGGGGGGGGGGGGGGGAACCGTGGCAGAAGACTGGGTCACAGGTATGTACAATGTCTAAACAGTGCTCCTAAAGCATAATTCAACTGATCCGCGGGTCTGGGAGCACAACTGCGTTCTGGGCTCACTTAGCCCTGGGTGGACACCATTGCATAGGGATAGATAGGCCATGTAGCGCTTGTCCTTGAGGTGTTGCGGGGGGGGGGGGGGAGGAGGCGGGGGGATGGGGAGGAGGGGGAGGGGGGGGCACTATGGCAGGTGGCAAAGTCAGGAGCATACACAAAGTCCATTCAACGCTCCTATATTACTTTTCAGCTGGGCACATGGTCTAGTGGTGCGTATGTGTTCTGGGTGCTCTAAGCTCTGATCGGGCAACCTTGCGTGGGTATGCTTAGATCGGGAAAGCCTTTTCCCTAGGCTTACTATAGGGGAGGGGGTGAGGGTGGTCTAGGGGTATATTGGGGAGGGATAGGTGGGGGTGGGTGGGGGGGGTGCACGGGGGGGTCGAGACGCATTTATACGACCTGATCTCCTCTGGACCGGAATGGGGGGGGGGGGGGTATCCGGATAGATGTCCATAGCTGGCAAGGCGCTTCAGGTCCAATCGGGGTTCGGGCGGGATGGCAGCAGTCCTGGATTAGGCCCGACTCCACCTCCTGGGGGAGACCGGCCGTGGGCAGGATCCCCGCCGGGGAGGGGACCAAAGATCAAAAGCGGACCCAGGCGAGTAGCGAGGTTTCTTGGGGGGGGGGAGGGGGGTGGGAAGGTGGGGGGGGGGGGGAAGGGGGACGGATGGGGGTAGTGGGGCGGGGGGCGATAGCAGGAGGCAGCTCGCTGAGGTGCTGCTGGGCGTTCTTGGAGCGCCTGGGGACGCAGAACTTCCATGGTGGCCATCTTTAGTGTTCACCAGGACTTAGCTGGAGCGTACTCTGCTGGTAGTTATGTGGGAGGCAGGATGGATGCCGTCGCGGCTCGTGGGGAGCCGACACCTCAGGTAGGGGGATCCACAGAAGACTGTGCAGGCCTGGGACCGTGGGGTGCGTGGTCAGTCTTCATCCAGCCGGGCGTGCATGGTTCTCAGGGGGGGTAGACCGCTCAGTCACCGAGATTTTTGGCTGGCCAGCCTCTCGGATGCTCGGGGGGTGTCTGGAGGGTCCGACCCTGCCACTTGACGGGGGGGGGCGGTTGTCGGTGTGTGGTGGGGGGATCCCTAGGGCTTTGAGGAAGTCTCTCGCATCCTCCGGGGCTGAGATTGTGAAGTGGCGCCCGTTGCGGAGCACCACCAGCTTGAAAGGGAACCCCCAGCGATATTTGACTCCCTGGTCGCGAAGGTAGTTGGTAAGGGGCTTCAGCTCCCGTCTCTTCATCATTGTGGTTCTGGACAGGTCGTTAAACAATTGGATGTCTGCGTCGTCCACTTGTATGCTGCGTTGGCCCCTGGCGGCATTCATTACTCGCTCCTTGGTGGTATACCCATGTAGCCTTACTATTACGTCCCTATGGCGGTTGGGGTCTGTTGGCTTTGGGCCCAGGGCACGGTGGGCCCGATCCATAAGGAGCTCATGCTCGGAGAGGCCTGGCACCAGTTGGAGGAAAACTCTGCAGAGGAAGGCTTGCAGGTCCTCGTGGGAGATTGCTTCAGGTATGTTTCTGAGGCGTATGTTCTGCCTCCTTTAGCGGTTTTTAAGGTCCTCCAGAGCGTTCTGGAGGTCCCTGATTGCTTCGCCGCATCTCTCAACTTCTTCCCGAGTCTCAGACTGGGAGCTGATGGCCCCCTCGATTTTGACCTCCAGCTCATCGGTTCTCCCAGAGAGGGCTCCCAGGTCTGCTCTGATGCTTTGCAGGGCCTTTCTCTGTGTCCTATTGCACCCCTTTCCTCATTTTGAGGATCAACGAGTCAAAAAACTCTTTGAGGACGGGGTGGTCCTAGTCAAGCTGCTATTGAAGCTCGCCAAGCTCCTCGGCGCCATCTTGGGAGTCCGGGTTCGGCTCCAGCCCTGCACGGCGCAGGGGCAAAGAACTTCGCGACGGTGTTCTGGCTCTTTTTTGACTTAGCCGCCATCTCGCCTGTGTTGGGTACTATAGTGGGAGTTGAAATCGGGCGGTTTGGTGTGGGGGGGATTGCGCTGCTAATTTCTTCTTAGGGTGTCGGGAGCTCCTCACCTAGTCAGCCATCCGTGGTGACGTCACCGGAAGTCTCCTTCTACATTTAATTTTAATGCTTGGAAAAAATTTAATAAGTGTATGGTTTTTGTTAAAAAATAAAAATTTCGAGACTTCCGGTGACGTCGCTGATAATAGCAGCTTAAGGGAAAGGCGCCCGAGCCCTCCACCAGTATAACCCCTAATAAAATAATAAAAACCGCATAAAAACCTCCATACCGGGCTAAACATCAAGCAGAGTACCTCCGGCAGCAAAGTACAAGCCGCGCGACGATCCGAAGAGATCCGTTCCGACGCTCCGGAGCGCAGTATAGGAGACCGCGTGAGTCCCTGCTTCCAGCCGCAGACACATGTCCCCCCCCCCCCCTCCGCAACCCGCACAAGCCTGAGAGAGGCTACGGAGAATAGGCTCCTTGCCTTGGAGAGCCCCGAGGAGTTGGCGGTGCCCAGGAGCGCCCCCCCCCCCCCCTGCAGAGTGCGGGGAATACCGCAGAGATAGCGGGAGGCCAAGTGGGACCCACGAGGGGATCCCCCCTGACTTATAAGAAGTGCCCCCCACCAGGACAGAGGGGCAATAAACATAAGGTAATAC